>NC_091380.1:1123344-1193344 GCF_038502225.1 Cherax quadricarinatus
GTATATATTACTAAATTTGAAAGGAGAAACTTTGTTTTTTTCTTTTGGGCCACCCTGCCTCGGTGGGATACGGCTGGTGTGTTGAAAGATATGCATATACGTATATATATATACAGGTAGTAGGTTGGTAGACAGCAACCACCCAGGGAGGTACTACCGTCCTGCCAAGTGAGTGTAAAACGAACGCCTGTAATTGTTTTACATGATGGTAGGATTGCTGGTGTCTTTTGTCCGTCTCATAAATATGCAAGATTTCAGGTACGTCTTGCTACTTCTACTTACACTTAGGTCACACTATACATACATGTACACATTTTTTTATACACACTCATCTGAGTTTTCTTTGATTTTATCTTAATAGTTCTTGGTCTTATTACTTTTCCTTTTATATCCATGGGGAAGTGGAATAAGAATCTTTCCTCCGTAAGCCATGCGTGTTGTATAAGTCAACTAAAATGCCGGGAACAATGGGCAATGTAAATGTAACAATGTAAATGGAACAATGTAAAGATTACTAAAAAGAATAAGAAGAAGAAAATTGTCAAAGTGGGAAGTCTGAATGTGCGTGGATGTTGTGCAAATGATAAGAAAGAGATGATTGTGGATGTTATGAATGAGAAGAAGCTGGATGTCCTGGCATTAAGTGAAACAAAGCTGAAGGGGGTGGGAGAGTTTCAATGGAGAGGAATAAATGGCATTAGGTTAGGGGTTTCAAATAGAGTTAGAGATATAGAAGGAGTAGCAATAATGTTGAAGGATAAGGTATGGCTGAAAAGAGGGACTATAAATGTATTAATTCAAGGATTATGTAGAGTAAAATAAAGATTGGATGTGAAAGTGGGTTATAATAAGCGTGTATGCACCTGGAGAAGAGAGAAGAGTAGAGGAGAGAGAGAGATTCTGGGAAATGTTGAGTGAATGTGTGGGGAGTTTTGAATCAAGTGTGAGAGTAATGGTGGTTGGGGATTTCAATGCTAAAGTGGGTAAAAATGTTATGGAGGGAGTAGTAGGTAAATTTGGGGTGACAGGGGTAAATGTAAATGGGAAGCCTTTAATTGAGCTATGTGTAGTAAGAGATTTGCTAATAAGTAATACATATTTTATGAAAAAGAGGATAAATAAATATACAAGGTATGATGTAGCACGTAATGAAAGTAGTTTATTAGATTATATAGTGGTGGATAAAAGGTTGATGGGTAGGCTCCAGGATGCACATGTTTATAGAGGGGCAACTGATATATCGGATCATTATTTAGTTGTAGCTACAGTTAGAGTAAGAGGTAGATGGGAAAAGAGGAAGGTGGCAACAACAAGTGAGAGGGAGGTGAAAGGTGGGCTAGTGCAAAGATGAGTAGTGGGGGGGGGGGGGGGGGGTTGAAGAGGGTTGGAATAGTTTTAAAAATGCAGTATTAGAATGTGGGGCAGAAGTTTGTGGTTATAGGAGGGTGGGGGCAGGAGGAAAGTGGGATGAATTGTAAAGGACCTGCCTAGTATGGGCCAACAGGCCTGCTGAAGTGTTCCTCCTTTCTTATGTTCTTATATATGCTTGTACATGCATGTGTATTGTTATTATTATAATCAAAAAGAAGCGCTAAGCCACAAGGGCTATACAGCGCTGCAGGGTAGGGAAGGAAGCGAGGGTATTGGATGGCAGAAGGGAGGAGGGATGATCAGTAGGTTACAGAAAACAGCGGGGCAGGGGATAGTACGGGGGTAGAGGGTAGCAAGAGATTGAAGTAGAAAGGGCTGAAGGTATCAGAATTTGTGAAGTAAGTCAGTTGTTGTCAAAAAGTCAATGAGAGAGTCTGGATGAAAGGTGGGTCCATCAGCGAGAAGGGAAGGTAAAGAGAGAGCAGCAGAGCGAAGACGACGACGGAGGTAAATTCTGCGTGCTCGTTGATAAAGTGGGCAGTCCAACAGAATGTGGCTGACTGATAATGGAGCTTGGCAATTCTCACAGAGAGGAGCAGGGCACCTCTCCATGAGATATCCATGAGTAAGACGAGTATGGCCAATGCGAAGACGGGAAAGAGTAGTCTCCCAACCTCGACACTGGTGATAAGAAGACGGCCAGTAACCTATACTCAGTTTAATAGATTGAAGTTTGTTGCCGAGCATAGTAGACCAACGTTGTTGCCAACGGGTGTGAAGGTGGGAAGATATTGCAGCAAAATAGTCCGTAAATGGAATACCTCTATATGAAACTGGTAGGTCATGTACTGCTGACCGCGCAGCAGTGTCTGCCTGTTCATTGCCCTGTACGTCAACATGACCAGGGACCCAACAAAAAACAATATCTTTATGCTTGGTAAAGATGCGACGTAGCCAAAGTTGGATACGGAGGACTAAGGGGTGAGGTGTATCAAATTTCTGTATAGCCTGTAAAGCACTAAGGGAGTCTGAGACAACCACAAATGATGACACAGGCATAGATGCAATATGGATAAGTGCTGTAAGGATGGCATACAATTCAGCAGTAAAAATACTAGCCGAAGATAGTAAATGCCCTTGTACGACGCTGTCCGGAAACACTGCTGCGAATCCTACGCCGTCAGAAGACTTAGAGCCATCTGTGTACACAGCAATGGCATGAGAATGAGAGTGAAAGTGGTCAAGAAAAAGAGAGCGGGAAGCGACCGTAGACAGTTGGGCTTTCGAGCAAGGGAGAGAGAAAGAACAGACTCGAACAGCTGGAACTTCCCAGGGGGGTAGGGAAAAGTGAGATGCTACATGTACATAGAAAGGTGGTAATTGAAGAGAAGATGAGCGAATGAAGGCGAAGAGAGAAGGAACTGAGTAAACAGGGGTGGCGAACAAATAAAGAATGTCCACTAATATCAGTGACCATTCTATAAATGGAAGGATTGCGGAGATCATGAGAGCGTACATAGTAGCGAAGGCAATGGGCATCACGGCGATCGGATAAGGATGGAACGTTCGCTTCTGCATAGAGGCTCTCGACAGGGGAAGAGCGAAAAGCACCAAAGCATAAACGTAATCCTTGGTGATGAATGGGGTTAAGGCTAGAGAGAGTAGCAGGAGATGCCGCTGAATAGATCTGGTCACCATAATCAAGTTTCAATAAAATAAGGGTGGAATGTAGGCGAAGGAGGGTTCGACGATCAGCTCCCCATGAAAGATGAGAAAGGGTTTTAAGAAGGTTCAGCCGGCTGTGACAAGTTGCCTTCAGAGAGGTAATGTGAGGTTTCCTGGATAACCTACGATCAAAGAGGAGGCCCAGAAACTTGACTGTATCACGTTCAGGGATACGGGAGCCATAGAGGTACAAAGGAAGATCGGAGATGACAGAACGTCTAGTGAAAGTAATTTGGTGGGTTTTAGTGCTGGAAAATTTAAACCCACGTGTGGTGGCCCAATTGAAAACACGGTTGACTGCATGCTGGAGAGAAACTGTAATGAGGTGACAGTCAGCGCCTGCACAGGCAATAGCGAAGTCATCAACATAGAGTGATGACCAAATATTTGATGGAAGACTAGAGGCCAAATCATTAATAGCAAGGAGAAAAAGTGTTGTGCTCAGAACACATCCCTGGGGAACACCTTCAGCTTGGATAAAGTCAGGGGAGAGCACATTATTAACCCGAACACGGAAATGCCTGTCAGTTAAAAAGTTCTTAAGGAAGGATGGTAGATTGCCTCGAAGGCCTAAGGAGTGGGCTTGGGCTAAAATATTATACCTCCAAGTTGTGTCATATGCCTTCTCAAGGTCAAAAAATATGGCAATAACCGAGTGGTTATTCGCAAAGGCATTACGAACATACGTATCCAAGCGTAGTAAGGGGTCTATGGTAGAACGTCCCTTACGAAAGCCATATTGACGAGTGGAGAGACTGTTGTATGTCTCTAAATACCACACTAAACATCTATTTACTATGCGTTCCATCACTTTGCAAACTGCACTGGTAAGAGCAATGGGACGATAGTGGGAGGTTTCATGTCCCGTAGTGCCTGGTTTGCGGAAAGGGAGAACAATGGCTGATTTCCACAGCTGTGGAAGAACTCCTTGTGACTAAATAAGATTGTAAAGGCGTAATAGGACTGCAAGGGCTGACTGATGTAAATGTTGTAGCATACGAATATGAATGTCGTCGGGCTCAGCTGCCGATGATCGGCAAGCTGAGAGTGTTGCCTCCAGTTCTTGAAGTGTAAAAGGCACATTATACTGTTCTTCTCTGAGAGAAAAGTCCAAGGGTGCTAACTCTCTGGCAGACTTTGAGGAAAGAAATGAGGGGCATAGATGGAGTCCCTGAGAAATACGGACCAGATGATTGCCGATTTCATTGGCAACATCTAGTGGATTTGCTATACCAACACTGGCAACCCGCAGAACAGGAGCTGGGTCAGGAGAATATTTACCACTCAGTTTTCGTACTTTTTTCCAGACTGCACTCATAGAGGAAGCAGAGGTGATGGTGGAGACATAATCTCGCCAGCAAGTGCGTTTAGCGTCACGGATGACACTGCAAGCGATCGCACGCTTCTGCTTAAAATCAAGTCTCTCTGTGGTTCTATTGTACCGGTACCTGCCCCATGCAGCGCATTTCAAACGTATTGCACGAGCACAAGCAGGAGACCACCAAGGCACGCATTTCTGAGAATGCCTGCCCGAAGTTTGGGGTATAGAATGAGAAGCTGCGGTTAAAACGGAGGACGAGAAGAGGTGTAAAAGCTCATCAATGGAGGATGAAGAAGGAACCTCTCTAAAAACAGTTAGGTGTGAGTAAAGGTTCCAATTTGCCTGATCAAATTGCCAGCGTGGGATGCGAAGAGGTGGTGAATATGAAGGGTAAGAAAGAATGATTGGGAAATGATCGCTGTCATGTAAGTCCGGGAGAGCAGACCAAGCGAAGTCTAATGCGGCGGAGGAAGAGAAGACTGAGAGATCGATGCAAGAGAGAGAGTGAGTCCGAGGATCAAAATGGGTGTGAGTACCTGTATTTAAAACATGGAGGGGGTGGGTGGCAAGAAAAGCCTCTAACTGAATGCCATGGGAATCACAGTGAGACCCCCCCAGAGGAAATGGTGGGCATTAAAATCACCAAGTAACAGAATCGGTGGCGGTAATGATGAAACAAGAAAGGCAATATCCGGAATAGATAATGCCCGAGAAGGAGAGAGATATAAAGAACAGAGCGTATACCACCTATGCAAGTGGATACGGGCTGCTGTGTAATGCAGTGAAGTACGAACAAATAGCTGATGGTATGGAATATCAGTGCGTAGAAGGGCACTTTCATTAAAGGTCCCATCAGGAAAAGGATCTGAAGAATACAATAAATTATAGCCTGAGATGGGAGAGATAACAGCAGAGTGTAATTTTGGTTCCTGTAAGCAAACACCAACAGGGGAAAACTGGGAGAGTAACATCTGAAGCTCACCCCGATTACCCCTGAGGCCGCGTATATTCCACTGTAAATAGGCCATGATTGGCAATGATAAAGATACCTGAAATCCGCAGGTAAGGGTTCCTACGGACTAGAGGGGTTAGAAAAGTCCACATGCGGAGGCAGTGGAAAACGTTCAAGCAGCGAAGGAACGGTGCGCTGTGAAGAAAGGAGTTGCGCAGATGGAGCAGAAGAGAGAGAAGGAGCAGAGGGTGGATCAGTGTCCATTGATGGTTTGGTCTCTGCAATATATTCAGAGATTGCTTCAAGTGTTTCGGAATTCAGAGACGTCGTATGGGGGACAATATTGGAAATGGTAGGGGGAGGATGAGTAAAGATTGGAACTGTATTGGACTGTACCAAGGTAGGGGGGGGCGAAAGGGTGGAGGGAACTGGAGAAGCGTGGAAGGGGACAGAAGAGGCAGAAACTTGGGAGGTGGCAGAAGAGGAAGAAACTTGGGAGGGAACAGGGGAGGAAGGTACAGTACGAGGAGGAGGGTGAACCTCTACACTTGTAACAGAGCTAGTGAGAGGGGAAGAACCAGGTACAGAGACAGGGAAGGTAAAATGAGGAGGTGGAAGATGGGTAGGAGGTGTTAACGGACCTTTTTTTGACTTTTGAGAAGTAGAGGGACGATTGGGAGGAGGTGTCATATGAGATCTCGTCGCTACTGAGGCTTGTGAGAGAGAACACGAAGAAGCGAGATCAGACTGAGGCGTTGAAGTAGGGACGTCTGAGCCGAGGACAGCAAAAGAATTAGATACAGGAGTGACTATGGGAGAGGTAACCACCGAGCTGGGTGCAGAAGATGGGATACCAGAAGTGGGGGGACGTTTTGAAACACGGGAATAAGAAACACGAGGGAGTCTCCCTTGGAGGCGGAGCTGAGAAACTGCCATGGCATAAGGGAGACCTGCCTCTTTGAGGTAATGGATTTCCCGCTCGTTTAAGTAGACTTGACAACGGCGAGAGTACGAAGGGTGAGCCTCATGACAATTAAGGCAAGAGGGAGGTCGATTGCAAGACATATTAGAATGGTCATCGGCACCACAGACTGGGCATTCGGCGATAGATCTGCAATATTTCGCTGGATGGCCAAATTGCCAGCAATTTCTACACTGTTGTGGTGTAGGGATCACCTTTCGAACTTGTAACCGATGTCCTGCTACATAAACTGAGGATGGGAGTTCACGGCTGTCAAAAGTTAAACGAGCCACATTGCTAGGGTATTGTCTCCGCCCACGGGCAGGAAGAACCTAAGTGTCTACCTTGAGGATTGGGAGATCTTTGAGTTCCAGCTGTTCAAGAATGTCAATGCCACATGTCTGGAAATTTTGTTGAACTATGGTATGGGGCAGAATGATGGTACCACTACAAGAATTGAGGGAATGATGTTTTTCAATAGTGACATGAACAGTATCGATATGAGAAAGACGAGAAAGCTCATGAGCCTGGGTAGCATTCTGTACGGTGATGATGCGCGTACCGCTCTTAAGAGCATGAAAGGAAATATCTTTACCAACATGGCGTAGGAGTGCCTTGCCAATACTGTGGTCAGAAAGATAGGCAGTAGAGGAAGTCGGTCGTAAAGTGAGTCGTAAAGTGAAGAATTTAGTCCATTGTGCAGTCTGAAACTGAGCGTGGAAAGGTAGTGAATGACGTGTCGATCTCTACTGAGAAGAACGAGAAGGTGGAGAAGTATCACCAGCAGGTAAATGTCATTGGCGTTTAGGCGTGGGACCAGAGTTGGTCCGACGTGGAACGGGTCGGCGATTCAAAAATTGCCGCACCGTAGAGGGAGAGGCCGGAAGCATAGTCAGAGGAGAGCAAAGGTCAGATAAATCAAAGGAGTCAGTCGAGGCCTCAGTACCTGAAACGGGTGAGGAAACAGCACCGGCAAGAGGTACAGAGGCATGAGGAGTGTCCAAAGAGTGGTCCAAAGACGAGGCGGGGTCAGAATGGGGTGCGGTATCAAGAAGGGGCCCGGGGGTAGCAGGTTCATGGACTAGGGCTGCCATGGTTAGGTTACTTCTTTCGTTTTGTTTTTAAGAAAAAAAAAGAAAGAAAAGAAAATAAAAATAAAAAAAGGATAAAAAAAGGGGGGACCAGGGAGGGATAGTTCCTAGGAGGAATGAAAGGGCCAGAAATCTCCCTCCGCACCCAAGAGGACCTCAGCACCGCAAGTAGCGCAGATGCAGCATGGAACCCGTGCCATACGCTACCGATCATGCCAGTAAACTAACAATCCGGGATAGCAACCTCACATCTGCCGAGCTACCTCGGTGGACAAAAGAGAGGGCGGCCGGAAATCCGCCACAAAGCATACCTCCTTCGGCCACCACCCCCGGAATCCGAAAGGTGGCTTCCAGAGATACACCCGTCGCCCGAGAGACACCCAAAGCCACCCTCCGGGATACCGGAGAGGGATCGGGACATCCCCAGGCAATCCAGATTCCACGGCAAACTACGCCACCGCCAAGAACCTCAACGGAATGGGATGGACCCCGGTACCCTTTCCCCTACCTAGGAACTAGTGTGCCTGTGGAAAAAAAAAAAAAAAAAAAACGCCAAAAAGGAAGGGTCAAAGGGGGGGGGGGGGTAGGGAAGGAAAAAGGGGAGGATGGGATAGGGAACGGGGGATTGGGGGGTAATTAGGTTCGGTCCGAGGAAGGAGACCGACAGGTCTAATTCCTCAGACCAAGAGCCTCTTCACCACGCCAAGGAGCCTTGAAGAGGTCATGCATGTGTAGTGTGACCTAAGTGTAGCAAGACGTACCTGAAATTCTGCACATTTATGAGACAGAAAAAAGATACCAGCAATCCTACCATCATGTAAAACAATTACAGGTTTCCGTTTTACACTTGCTTGGCAGGACAGTAGTACCTTCCAGGGTGGTTGCTGTCTACCAACCTACTACCTATAGAAACGTTATCTATGGAGGCTATAAAAAAAAAGGGAATATATGAGAGTATAGTGGTGCCAATACTCTTATAAGGATGTGAAGGACTGGGTTGTGAACACTGAAGCGAGGAGGCAGGAGGGAATGGAGATGGCGTGTCTTGAGGGAAATGTGTGGTGTGAATATTCTGCAGAAAACTCATAGCTTGGAGATCAGGAGGAGGTGTGGGGTTACTAAAGTTATTATCTAGAGGGCTGAAGAGGGATTCTTGAGGTGGTTTGGACATTAAGTGAGAACAGGGGAAAATAAGATGACTTGGAGGGTGTATAAATCTGTAGGAGATGGAAGGCATGGGAGGATGGGGGGTCATCCTAAGAAAGGTTTAAGGGAGGTGGTAAAGGTGGTTTTGTGTTTGAGGGGAATGAACATCCTACAGGAGTTTGTGAGCATGTTAGAAAGGAGTAAGTAGAGGCAAATGGTTTTTGGGACTTGACAAGCTGTTGGGGTATGAGGAGTGGGATACAGGGAACCCAGTTAACTGCACTCGAGTCCTGGAGGTGGGAAGTACAGTGCCTACACTCTAGAGGGGTAGGGATGTTTGTAGTTTGGAGGGGCACTACCTCTCAAGGGAGGTTCCTTGATGCTAATGAGAAGCTCTTGATCTAGGGAATTGGATCTGTGCTCCAGTTACCTGAATTAAGCCTGAATACCTTCCATCCTACCCCCACAGGCACTATATAATCCTATGGGTTTAGTGCTTCCCCATGATTATAATTATAATAATGGAGGGGTACCTTAACCCTTAAACGGTCCAAACAGATCAACGTTCAAATCTGTAGTGCTCCAAGAGTAGATCAACATTTCTTTACATATTTTCAAGTATAACAAAAAAAAAAAATGTAGACGAAAGTTTTTTCACACATTTCCAAATGTAAAAGAAGAAAGAAGATCTACATTTTTTTACATACTTTCAAATGTTGAAAAAACGTATATATACGTCTGGACCATTTAGGGGTTAAATGTAGTATCGGAGCATTTCTGGCAAGACAGTGGTAAGAGTGAATGATGATGAAAGTGTTTCTTTTTGTGTCACCCTACCTCGGTGGGAGACGGTCAGTTTTGAAAAAATAAACAAACATTTTAGGTTTTCACCAGCATTCACAACATACAAACACCCCTTTTAAATAATATGCTCTGACACACACACCTTACAGTGTTGCAGGTAGAGATGATAGCTCCTGGGACCGATAATGATGCTGACTGTAATTAAGTGAGGCTGCCATGAGCTAGCACTCTGCTCATACACACACAATTTAGCGAGTACTCTTTCTTTAGTGTTATTTTCAAGTCTGTAACTCTTCGCACCCAGCATAAATTATTACACACTGTTCTGGCCAATGCTTCTAGCTTAAAAGTGTTTTAAGGCACATTGTAATTCATAGATGTAACAACACTCATCCTTATCTCTCCAAGTTGTCATCACTTGGCACTTTTAGAGTGGGTTGACTACAGTTCTTTTCATGCATCTCAGTCATTACTATACATCCACCATAAATACACGTATATTCCAGATGAAAAACCTCCTCATAAAAAAAACAGAAATGCATGGAGAAACATTATCTTTGGCAATTGCAAGATTTTGTACATCTGAATGAATAATTGAAGAAATGGCCTCAGTAATACATTACTTGAGAAGAAAATGATATTATATTAATATTTTCTAATAAGGAAAAATATGTTGCCTTGCCTTGGTGGGAAACGGCCGATGTGTTAAGAAAAAAATGCATTAGCTTTAAATAATTTTAAGGCAAAAATGAAGTGCCCTATATTATTAAATGTGTTGACAGAAGATGCTTAGATAGTTTATAAATCTAATAGCTGAATATGTACAAGATGGAAAAAATATCACTGACAAGAAATGTTTATTAATGATGACAGTAAAAATGTCTCCATTTTTTCTAATTATACAAGAAGAATGTGTCCAAAAATTCAATTTAGCAACATATTACCATATTTTAAACAACAAGGCAACTAAAATAATTTGTACCACAATTCCACAACATTCACTGGAAAGCATTATGTTCTAGACACTTGTTACAACTTTTCATTTCAGTATTGTAGTATAGAGTAACAATAGTCTTATCATCATCAAATAATATAGCTGCTTGGCACTCGCTGTCCCCATTACAACAAATATAATATACAAATTTTTAATTATCTAAGTGCAAAAAATGTAGATCTAAGACTATCATAAGGTAGAGGTCTCACACAAGTAATGTTGCTACATCAGTCCCATCTATACTGTTGCTACAATTTCTTAATTTCATGATACTGTATTGTGAAATTAATTTTGATACAAGATTTTTTCCTTGAGGCAAACTGCCACAACTACCTCATTTAAGTAACACCATCATGAACCAATTAGTAAATTTTGAAATGTCAAAGTGAATTATATGCTAAGTTTATTTACGATTTCGGACCTCATAACATCAGAGACTGATGTCTAACACGAGTCCTCCACAGTCATACACCTTAGCTTTTCTATGGACATTTATTTTATAAAGCTGTTTTACATTAAAGTAGCATTTACAATTTCGTACACCATTCTTCTTCTAAAATAGGGCATATGTTGCTGTTGAAATGTTATGGGAGCATTGCGGGACAAATACTCTGCAAACTTGCAGGCGAACATTCCACAGTCTGATCCGTTCATCTGTTGTGGTATAGACTGAAAAATAAACAAGGCCAAAGTTTAAATGTAAATTATGCTGTTTCCCATGAGGGTGTTTTGTCACTCAGCACAGTATATTTTGTATCAAAACAGTTGAATTTACAAGCTTGTCACTCAACCTAGTTGGATGAATCTTATTGTGGCTAGCTGGTCTAGTGGCTAACGCGATGGGCTGGAGTTTTGAGACTATGACCGCGGGTTCAATCCCGGCCGGGGGTATGGTTTATTTGCAATCGTGTCATTACGATTTCTTGAGTCTTGTCACTCAACATTTTTTTTGCATTTAAACAAGAATTTACAAGCTATGAACCGTTATCCTACATCAGCTCATTTGAAAATCCAGCCCAATCTCGGGCACACTTCTACCTCCTAGGAAGTGACCCACAAAATTCAACTCACTGCTTGGTGCTTAGTGACTGCTCAGTGAAGAGGGGCAGCAGGTATAGAGAGATCTGTCTATACATCTCACTTCTGCCTGGAAATCAAACTGTTGAGTCCTCTAGCATTGAGCTACAGGTCGTCTTTATACAGTAGTACATTCCCTGGCAGAAAGTGCAATACAACACATTCTTTCATAGGTCCCACTCAAAATTTAACCTTACCTGTCAGCAGTTTTTAGTTTAAAATCATTTGTACACTTCTTTACTAATTCTTGCTGTGTAGCCCTTGTGGTTTAGCGCTTCTTTTTTATTATAATAATAATTTACTAATTTTTTTTTTTTTATTCTCTCTAAATGACCAAACCACCTCAACAACCCCTCTTCTGCCCTCTGACTAATGCTTTTATTAACTCCACACCTTCTCCGAATTTTCTGCATAATATTTACACCACACATTGCCCTTAGACAGGACATCTCCACTGCCTCCAACCGTCTCCTCGCTGCTGCATTTACCACCCAAGCTTCACATCTATATAAGAGTGTTGGTACTACTATACTTTCATACATTCCCTTCTTTGCCTCCATAGATAACGTTTTTTGACTCCACATATACATCAACGCACCACTCACCTTTTTTCCCTCATCAATTCTATGATTAACCTCATCCTTCATAAATCCATCCGCCGACACGTCAACTCCCAAGTATCTGAAAACATTCACTTCTTCCATACTCCTCCTCCCCAATTTGATATCCATTTTTTCTTTATCTAAATCATTTGACACCCTCATCACCTTACTCTTTTCTATGTTCACTTTCAACTTTCTACCTTTACACACATTCTCAAACTCATCCACTAACCTTTGCAATTTTTCTTTAGAATCTCCCATAAGCACAGTATCATCAGCAAAAAGTAACTGTGTCAATTCCCATTTTGAATTTGATTCCCCATAATTTAATCCCACCCCTCTCCCGAACACCCTAGCATTTACTTCCTTTACAACCCCATCTATAAATATATTAAACAACCATGGTGACATTACACATCCCTGTCTAAGACCTACTTTTACCGGGAAGTATTCTCCCTCTCTTCTACACACCCTAACCTGAGCCTCACTATCCTCATAAAAGCTCTTTTGGATCAAAGTAGAATGACATGGAAAGCATATAAATCTATAGGGGAAGGAAAGAGGGGTAGGGGTCGTCCTCGAAAGGGTTGGAAAGAGGGGGTAAAGGAGGTTTTGTGGGCGAGGGGCTTGGACTTCCAGCAAGCGTGCATGAGCGTGTTAGATAGGAGTGAATGGAGATGAATGATACTTGGGACCTGACGATCTGTTGGAGTGTGAGCAGGGTAATATTTAGTGAAGGGATTCAGGGAAACCGGTTATTTTCATATAGTCGGACTTGAGTCCTGGAAATGGGAAGTACAATGCCTGCACTTTAAAGGAGGGGTTTGGGATATTGGCAGTTTGGAGGGATATGTTGTGTATCTTTATACGTATATGCTTCTAAACTGTTGTATTCTGAGCACCTCTGCAAAAGCAGTGATAATGTGTGAGTGTGGTGAAAGTGTTGAATGATGATGAAAGTATTTTCTTTTTGGGGATTTTCTTTCTTTTTTGGGTCACCCTGCCTCGGTGGGAGACGACCGACTTGTTGAAAAAAAAAAAAAAAAAATTTACTAATTCTCACAGTGGTAGTAAGCAATCTTTTAGATTGCTTACTACCACTGTGAGAATTAGTAGAAGACAGAGGGATTGCTGGAAATAATACACTCAAGTGAGTCAGAGAAATCTTTCTTTCATCAAACCAGTTGTATCCCACCAAGGCAGGGTGGCCCAAAAAGAAAAGCAAAAGTTTTTTTTAACTTTAGTAATGTATACAGGAGAATGGGTTACTAGCCCCTTGCTCCCGGCATTTTAGTCGCCTCTTACGACATGCATGGCTTAAGGAGGAAGAATTCTGTTCAATTTCCCCATGGAAAAGTCAGAGAAATATCAGAAAGATTTCTTTGGCATTACAGTTGTAAAGAGGTGAAATTAATTAACAATGATACAGTGGGAGCAGACTCCATACAAGGAATAAAAAATAGACAAGACAATGCTTTTTCATGTCAAGTGGTCAGAAGTGATGAGGCAAGACCAAGAGCTAGAACTCAACCCCATGCAAGCTCAACTAGGTAGTTACATATGTCATCTCATAAAAGAAATTGACAAAACAGTGTACATGGGAGAACAACAACTTACATGATTAAACATTCATACAAGGCTATACAAAGAGTTGAAATGCAAGCTTATCATGTTTAAGACAAGAGCTAAACTCATCAGGGTCATATAGAGCTACAAGGAAGAGGTGAATGAAATGGGAGAGATAGACAAAGGAGGAGACTTACAAAGGCCATCAATAGAATGAAAGAAGGGAAAAGTAAGGACCATAGTTGATGAAGCAAATCTAAGTGAGTTAAAAAATGTTGAAAGTCTGCATGAAAGGTGCAACTGCTAGTAAGAAAGGCAGAGAAATTAAGCATGTAGTCACTGAAGGAGGTGGTTGAAATGAAGGTGGTGTGCATCCTGATGAACAAATTAATCTATCATGAGATGTCTGGAGGGTAAGAGAAGAGGAATATGGATACACTGAGCACTAGTCTAGATTCAAGGGTGATGGCCCCTCAAGGAAGGTTCCTTGATGTTGGTGAGGGGCTCTTGATTTAGGGAATTGGATCTGTGCTCCAGTTCCCCAAATTAAGCCTGAATGCCTTCCACATCCCCCCCCAGGTGCTGTATAATCCTCCGGGTTTAGCGCTTCCCCCTTGATTATAATAATAATAATCAAGGGTGATGGGATGTAATTGCTACTTCTCTATAAAGGTTCTACAAGCAATTGAGATGTCAAAACATATGAGTTTATTAATTGATGACTTTAGGTCATCCATCCTAACATCCAGAATACTTCAAGAAGTGTTAATACGAGCAGCAGAAATTTACCTAAAACGGCTACCATTTTTTTAAGCCAAACTGGCAGATTATATGAAGAATTCTGAATATATATTTTTAACCTGTTAGTTACATGGAAAGATGCTTGGTGTAGAGATTTATATTTCTCACATATCTTACTTTAACATTGGTCAATATCCAGTCACTTGCATTGTAAGGAGATTTCTTTTTGTCCTCGTGCTCAGATATTAGGTAGTCAAGCAGAGCCTGAAAATCAAAGAATTAAGAAGCATTAGTAAAGTTATCTGATATAGATTCTATTTGACGACTTATTTTCTAATTAAAAGATAGATACTTTAACAGATTTTTTAATACATTGGTCATCTCCCACTGAGGCAGGGTGACCTGAAAAAGAAGAAACAAAAGTTTTTCTTGTTTACATTTAGTAATTTATACAGGAGAAGGGGTTACTAGTCCCTTGCTCCCTGCATTTTAGTCTTATGATACACGGCTTACTGAGGAAGGATTCTTCTCCACTTTCCCATGAAGAGTTGTAGTTATGGTCCACAAGAGATACTTTCTTTTGTAAAGAGAAAAGGTTTATCAGAAGTATAGATTGGTCAGCAACAATTACTTTGTATGCAGAAATGTAACTCAGCTTTGTGGAAAATGGTCAATATGGCAAGAACAACCAAGGTGATATGTGGAGCAAACCAATTATGATTCATAGTTTAAAACAGACTACCAAAAGTAAATCCTGTACTGTATTATGCAATAATCACAAACAAGCGATACAAAATGCAAAACAACCACAGGGGAAATTGAATGACAGCTATAAGCCTTTTGTGTTGCGATCAACACATCATCAGGAGCTTGTAATATTGCAGAAAGAGGAGGAACTCCAAGCAAATACATTCAGAGGAAGCATCTTTGCTCGAATGAGGGTAGAGGCAGGTGATAAGTGCCAGGGGCACTTATTTGCTTGGAATTTCTACATTTTTTCTGAAACACTGCAAGCTCCTGATGATTGCAACACGAAAGGCCTAGAGCTGTCATTCACTTTACCCCCGTAGTTGCACTGCACTGTATATTAAAGCACCTTAGAGTGAAAACTGAAAATACGATGGTAAATCTCTGGGATGCATATTCAGCTTAGATACATAATTGAAAAATCATCTCTCTCCCTATAATCAGAGAAAGTATCATCTTACTTCTAAACATTGGTCGTTGGTACCCAGCATGGAGTCATAGTATTGGATTGATTTTGTCTGGAAGTCAATTGTAGCCAGACACCAATGCATTCCTAGATGAACTGGTACAAGGAGCAGATCATACGTGAACACATCAACCTGGTGAAGACAACTTTTAAATGCACTGAAGCTTCAACCAAAAATAGCTGTTAAATTTTAGTTACATTTTAATTTGATGCACTAGTATTTTCATTCATACAAACCACACAATCCATCTATACCCCTTATATCTGGGGTGGCAAACTTTTTGCACTCATACCCAAGATGGAATGTGAACAAAAATTTTGTTTGCATGTACCATGAACTTCTGACCCAAGAATTTTTTTTTGCTTCAGTTCTGACCATCATTTTCTCCAGTTAAGTCTCAATAAAACAAAGATATACAAGAAAACAATAATAAACTAATGAAACGTATAATAAAATGCTTGATATCTTTAACAATTACAACATAATGTCACATCAAATGTAGTTGAGTGATTATTTATTGGTAAAGTGATTTGTAAACTGCAGTATTGTTTACTATTCTGTTTTGACTTCAAATTACTATCATAAATATTTGCACTGTATCTACCGTGTCTCAGTTTGTCCACAATGTCAACTCAACCAGCAAATAAACAAAAAATGTTCAATATTTAATAAATTTGAACTGATCTATGCTATACACAGCACAATTTAGCTAAAAAAAATTACACAGCAGAGATTTTAAAAAATCATAGAGTGAAAGATTAGGCATGATCAAAAAAGGGGCGATAAAGCATTATGAATCTTATTTTCTGAAATAGTAGTATGGTAGCCATCTTGAAGTGTTTCATACTTAATCTTTTTGCTAGCATCCTTGTCAGAGTGTATGTTTCACTCTGAGCAGACAGAGGATCTAGCCTCCATCACGTCTAGTGCTGAATGCCCCACGTGGGTATAGTGCTTAATATTATTTACTTCTTTAATTTTTGCCTAAAAAGAATGTTAGCAATAAAGTCAGCTAAAATACCCAATACTGTATTCATGTTAATCTACATGTATTTTAATACAGAATTCATGGATGATGGGTAGTCACTATGGCAGCCATATGTATTCCTCAAGGATGAGAAGGCGGTACCCACTTTATTATCAGTCTAGACACCACAGAGCTTCAATATCAGCTAAGAACAAATATGCATCATAAAATTCCAGGTTTATCCACCTTTTCACCAGACTATTACCTAACTTATTTTCTAAAGCACCGGCTGCATCCCACCAAGGCAGGGTAACCCAAAAAGAAAAATGACAGCTTTTCTTTTTACATTTAGCAATTTATACAGGTGTTATATTATGCAATATCCAGTGAAATAATTAATGTAGCCTCTTTAAACTAAAGCTTCAGAAGTAAGAAATGACAATTTAGAGAGGGTGTGGTAGGTAAGTTTGGGGTGCCAGGTGTAAATGATAATGGGGAGCATCTGACTGAACTTTGTATAGAAAGGGGGTTTGGTTATAGGAAACACATATTTTAAGAAAAAGAGGATAAATAAGTATACAAGATACGATGTAGGGCGAAATGACAGGATGTACATGTTTATAGAGGGGCCACAGATATATCAGATTACTTTTTAGTTGTAGATACAGTAGGAGTACAAGGTGGATGGGATACAAGGAAAATAGAAGCAGCAAGTAAGATTGAAGTGAACGTTTATAAACTAAAGTAGGAGGCAGTTAGGGTAAGATATAAACAACTGTTGAAGGACAGATGGGCTAGTGAGAATACAGGCAATAGGGTCGAAGATGTATGGGGTAAGTTCAAGAATATAGTGTTAGAGTGTTCAGCAGAAGTTTGTGGTTACAGGAATGTGGGTGCGGGAGGGAAGAAGTGAGATTGGTGGAATGATGATGTAAAGAGAGCAGTAAGAGAGAAAAAATTAGCATATGAGAGGTTTTTACAAAGTAGAAGTGATGCAAGGAGAGAAGAGTACATGGAGAGAGAGAGAGGTTTAAAGTGTTTTTATTTAATAAATGTATGGAAGAGGGTAAGGTACCTAGGAATTGGCAGAGAGCATGCATAGTTCCTTTGTATAAAAGCAAAGGGGACAAAAGAGTGTAAAAATTATAGGGGAATAAGTCGGTTGAATATACCTGGTAAAGTGTATGGTAGAGTTATTACTGGTAGAATTACGAGTAAGACAGAGAGCAGGATATCAGATGAACAAGGAGGCTTTAGGAAATGTAGGGGGAGTGTAGACCAAGTGTTTGCAGTGAAATGCATAAGTGAACAGTATATAGATAAGGGTAAAGAGGGTTTTGTGGCATTTATGGATTTGGAAAAGGCATATGATAGGGTGGATAAGGGGGCAATGTATAGGAGGTAGGTTACTGAAAGCGGTAAAAAGTTTTTAAGAGGATAGTGAGGCTCACATTAGAGTATGTAGGCAAGAGGGGGATTATTTCTCAGTAAAAGTAGGCCTTAGACAGGGATGTGTGATGTCACCATGGTTGTTCAATATATGAATAGATGGAGTAGTAAGAGAAGTGAATGCTAGGGTGTTGGCAAGAGGTGTGGGGTTAAAAGTTAAAGAAGCTAACACAAAGTGGGAGTTGTCACAGTTACTCTTTGCTGATGACACTGTGCTTTTGGGAGATTCTGAAGAGAAGCTGCAGAGATTGGTTGATGAGTTTGGTAGGGTATGTAAAAGAAGGAAGCTAAAAGTGAATATAGGGAAGAGTAGGGTGATGAGGATAACAAAAAAAATTAGGTAACAGAAGATTGGATATATGCTGGGAGCAAGGGCCTAGTAACCCCTTCTCCTGTATAAATTTTAAATTTAGTAAAGAGAAACTTTCGTTTTTCTTTTTTGGGCCACCGTGCCTTGGTGGGATACGGCTGATTTGTTGAAAAAAAAAAAAAATTGGATATCAGACTTGAGGGAGAGAGTATGGAGGAAGTGAATGTGTTTAGATATCTAGGAGTGGACATGTCAGCAGATGGGTCTATTAAGGATTAGGCGAATCATAGAACTGACGGGGGGAAAAAGGCAAGCGGTGCACTGAGGAGTCTGTGGAGACACAGAACTTTATCCATGAAAGCAAAGAGGGGACTGTATGAGAGTATAGTTATACCAATGCTCTTGTATGGGTGTGAGGCATGAGTTGTGAATGTGGCAACAAGGAGAAGGCTGCAGGCAGTGGAGATGTCATGTCTGAGGGCAATGTGTGGTGTGAATATAATGCAGAAAATCCATAGTTTGGAGATTATGAGGTGTGGGATTACTAAAACTATTATCCAGATGGCTGAGGACGGGTTACTGAGATGGTTTGGACATATAGAGAGGATGGAACGAAATAGAGTGACTTCAAGAGTATACAAATGTGTAGTGGAGGGAAGGCGGAGTAGGGGTCGGCCTAGGAAAGGTTGGAGGGAGGGGGTAAAGGAGGTTGTGTGTGCGAGGGGCTTGGCTTCCAGCAAGCGTGTTAGACAGGAGCAAATGTAGACAAATGGTTTTTAGGACTTGACGTGCTGTTGGAGTGAAAGCAAGGTAACATTTATGAAGGGATGCAGGGAAACCGGCAGGCCGGACTTGAGTCCTGGAGATGGGAAGTACAATGTCTACACTCTGAAGGAGGGGTGTTAATGTTGCGGTTTTATAACTGTAGTGTAAGCATGCCTCTGGCAAGACAGTGATGGAGTGAACGATGAAGGTTTTTCTTTTTCGGGCCACCCTGCCTTGGTGGAAAGCAGCCGATGTGTTAATAAAGAAAAATATATATGTTTTTTTTTTTTTTTTTTTCAACAAGTCGGCCGTCTGTTCCTGGAACAACTTGCAATTTGCCCATGAACTGAAAATTAAAACTTAACAATACTGTGGTTCATTATAGAGTTGAAGGAGGTAACAATAGTTCAGGAGAAACTATAACTTCACTCTGCTATAATAGTCAATCTGAGGGCTAATTGTGAAAATTAAACTATGCAACTCTATTTTTACCAAATAAAAAAAAAAAAAAATACAACATTCTACTCACTTTCTTAGTCCATCTTCTGACTGACTGATAACAACTCTTGATTAACTTGGGATAAAAGAATGTGTTAAAGGCATATACATTTCGAAAATTATCATTCTTCCCTCGTTCCATGATTAAGTTCATGTAGAAGTTGATAATCTGAAAGAAAAAAATGCAATTTAAAAAAAAAAAAAAAAAAAAAAAATAATATATATATATATATATAATATATATAATATATATAATATATAATATATATATATATATATATATATATATATTTGGAGGGATATGTTGTGTATCTTTATATGTGTATGCTCCTAGACTGTTGTATTCTGAGCACCTCTGCAAAAACAGTGATAATGTGCGAGTGTGGTGAAAGTGTTGAATGATGATGATAGTATTTTCTTTTTGGGGATTTTCTTTCTTTTTTGGGTCACCCTGCCTCGGTGGGAGACGGCCGACTTGTTGAAAAAAAAAAAAAAAAAAATATATATATATATATATATATATATATATATATATATATATATATATATATATATATATATATATATATATATATATAATATACACACACACATATATATATATATATATATATATATATATATATACACACACATATATATATATATATATATATATATATATATATATATATATATACACACACACATATATATATATATATATATATAGGTAGTAGGTTGGTAGACAGCAACCACCCAGGGAGGTACTACCGTCCTGCCAAGTGAGTGTAAAACGAAAGCCTGTGATTGTTTTACATGATGGTAGGATTGCTGGTGTCTTTTGTCTGTCTCATAAATATGCAAGATTTCAGGTACGTCTTGCTACTTCTACTTACACTTAGGTCACACTACACATACATGTACAAACATATATATACACACCCCTCTGGGTTTTCTTCTATTTTCTTTCTAGTTCTTGTTCTTGTTTATTTCCTCTTATCTCCATGGGGAAGTGGAACAGAATTCTTCCTCCGTAAGCCATGCGTGTTGTAAGAGGCGACTAAAATGCCGGGAGCAAGGGGCTAGTAACCCCTTCTCCTGTATATATTACTAAATTTGAAAGGAGAAACTTTGGTTTTTTCTTTTGGGCCACCCCGCCTCGGTGGGATACGGCCGGTGTGTTGAAAGAAAGAAATATATATATAATATATATATATACATATATATATATATATATATATATATATATATATATATATATATATATATATATATATATATATATATATATATATACACACACACATATATATATATATACAGGTAGTAGGTTGGTAGACAGCAACCACACAGGGAGGTACTACCGTCCTGCCAAGTGAGTGTAAAACGAAAGCCTGTAATTGTTTTACATGATGGTAGGATTGCTGGTGTCCTTTTTTCTGTCTCATGAACATGCAAAATTTCAGGTACGTCTTGCTACTTCTACTTACACTCAGGTCACACTACACATACATGTACAAGCGTATATATACATACTCCTCTGGGTTTTCTTCTATTTTCTTTCTAGTTCTTGTTCTTGTTTATTTCCTCTTATCTCCATGGGGAAGTGGAACAGAATTCTTCCTCCGCAGGCCATGCGTGTTGTAAGAGGCGATTAAAATGCCGGGAGCAAGGGGCTAGTAACCCCTTCTCCTGTATATATTACTAAATTTGAAAGGAGAAACTTTGTTTTTTTCTTTTGGGCCACCCTGCCTCGGTGGGATACGGCTGGTGTGTTGAAAGATATGCATATACGTATATATATATACAGGTAGTAGGTTGGTAGACAGCAACCACCCAGGGAGGTACTACCGTCCTGCCAAGTGAGTGTAAAACGAACGCCTGTAATTGTTTTACATGATGGTAGGATTGCTGGTGTCTTTTGTCCGTCTCATAAATATGCAAGATTTCAGGTACGTCTTGCTACTTCTACTTACACTTAGGTCACACTATACATACATGTACACATTTTTTTATACACACTCATCTGAGTTTTCTTTGATTTTATCTTAATAGTTCTTGGTCTTATTACTTTTCCTTTTATATCCATGGGGAAGTGGAATAAGAATCTTTCCTCCGTAAGCCATGCGTGTTGTATAAGTCAACTAAAATGCCGGGAACAATGGGCAATGTAAATGTAACAATGTAAATGGAACAATGTAAAGATTACTAAAAAGAATAAGAAGAAGAAAATTGTCAAAGTGGGAAGTCTGAATGTGCGTGGATGTTGTGCAAATGATAAGAAAGAGATGATTGTGGATGTTATGAATGAGAAGAAGCTGTATGTCCCGGCTTTAAGTGAAACAAAGCTGAAGGGGGTGGGAGAGTTTCAATGGAGAGGAATAAATGGGATTAGGTCAGGGGTTTCAAATAGAGTTAGAGCTAAAGAAGGAGTAGCAATAATGTTGAAGGATAAGGTATGGCAGGAAAAGAGGGACTATAAATGTATTAATTCACGGATTATGTGGAGTAAAATAAAGATTGGATGTGAAAAGTGGGTTATAGTAAGCGTGTATGCACCTGGAGAAGAGAGAAGAGTAGAGGAGAGAGAGAGATTCTGGGAAATGTTGAGTGAATGTGTGGGGAGTTTTGAATCAAGTGTGAGAGTAATGGTGGTTGGGGATTTCAATGCTAAAGTGGGTAAAAATGTTATGGAGGGAGTAGTAGGTAAATTTGGGGTGACAGGGGTAAATGTAAATGGGAAGCCTTTAATTGAGCTATGTGTAGTAAGAGATTTGCTAATAAGTAATACATATTTTATGAAAAAGAGGATAAATAAATATACAAGGTATGATGTAGCACGTAATGAAAGTAGTTTATTAGATTATATAGTGGTGGATAAAAGGTTGATGGGTAGGCTCCAGGATGCACATGTTTATAGAGGGGCAACTGATATATCGGATCATTATTTAGTTGTAGCTACAGTTAGAGTAAGAGGTAGATGGGAAAAGAGGAAGGTGGCAACAACAAGTGAGAGGGAGGTGAAAGGTGGGCTAGTGCAAAGATGAGTAGTGGGGGGGGGGGGGGGGTTGAAGAGGGTTGGAATAGTTTTAAAAATGCAGTATTAGAATGTGGGGCAGAAGTTTGTGGTTATAGGAGGGTGGGGGCAGGAGGAAAGAGGAGTGATTGGTGGAATGATGAAGTAAAGGGTGTGATAAAAGAGAAAAAGGTAGCTTGTGAGAGGTTTTTACAAAGCAGAAGTGTTATAAGAAGAGCAGAGTATATGGAGAGTAAAAGAAAGGTGAAGAGAGTGGTGAGAGAGTGCAAAAGGAGAGCAGATGATAGAGTGGGAGAGGCACTGTCAAGAAATTTTAATGAAAATAAGAAAAAATTTTGGAGTGAGTTAAACAAGTTAAGAAAGCCTAGGTAAAGTATGGATTTGTCAGTTAAAAACAGAGTAGGGGAGTTAGTAGATGGGGAGATGGAGGTATTAGGTAGATGGCGAGAATATTTTGAGGAACTTTTAACCCTTTGAGGGTTTCGGATGTACTAGTACGGCTTACGACCTAGGGTTTTTGACGTACTAGTACGCCTAAATTCTAGCGCCCTCAAATCTAGTGGGAGAAAGCTGGTAGGCCTCCATATGAAAGAATGGGTCTATGTGGTCAGTGTGTACGGTATAAAAAAAAATCCTGCAGCACACAGTGCATAATAAGAAAAAAAAACTGACCGTTTTTTTGGAATAAAACAGCGACTTTGCACTGTATTTTCGTATGGTATTTATTGTTGTATTCTAGTTTTCTTGGTCTCATTTTATAGAATGGAAGGCATATCATAGAAATTGAGATGATTTTGACTGGTTTTGCAATGAAAAGTACCTTGAAATTGAGCTCAAAGTAGCAGAAATGTTCGATTTTTACCAAAGTTCAAAAGTAAACAAATCATGCCAAGCGTCCAATACACGTCAACTGGCGAGTCTAATATTCTTTTGCAAGTGCGCCAATATGATTCATACCATTTTTTACACTAATGCAGTAGTCTGCATAACAGTAAATCTTCTATTTTTTGTGAGAATAAAAATTCAAAGTGGAAAGCAAAAGAATGTAAGAGGGGCCTTGAGACGTGACTAATGAACAGAGGAAATGTCATTTTAGTGCCAGGAATGTATTTCTTGTTTGTTCTGGACCCTATTCGGAAATTGGCATCTTTTGAAATTTGTGTGAAATTGGCAAAATTGCTAAATTCTGACCACTGTACTGGATAGTTGAAATTGGTAAATGGGTGGTTTCTTGAACTCAATCAATAGAAAAAATGGAGTTCTAGCGAAATATTCATGTTTTTTGTCGACTAGTACAGTGGAACTGGCCGAAAATGGGGCTCAAAGTGGGCAATATCGCCGATTCGTAAACATCGCCGAGACCGCTAACTTCGTGAGAGCATAATTCCGTAAGTTTTCCATCAAATTTCATATTTTTGGTGCCATTATGATCGGGAAAAGATTCTCTATCTTTTCATTAGAATTTTTTTTTTTTTTTAAAATTTGGCCGACCCTGAGAACGAGTCTCGGAGAGGGCCTGTTGACCCTCAAAGGGTTAAATGTTGAGGAAGAAAGGGAGGCAGTAATTTCATGAACTGGCCAGGGAGGTATACCATCTTTTAGGAGTGAAGAAGAGCAGAATGTAAGTGTGGGGGAGGTATGTGAGGCATTACGTAGAATGAAAGGGGGTAAAGCAGCTGGAACTGATGGGATCATGACAGAAATGTTAAAAGCAGGGGGGGATATTGTGTTGGAGTGGTTGGTACTTTTGTTTAATAAATGTACGAAAGAGGGGAAGGTACCTAGGGATTGGCGGAGAGCATGTATAGTCCCTTTATATAAAGGGAAAGGGGACAAAAGAGATTGTAAAAATTATAGAGGAATAAGTTTACTGAGTATACCAGGAAAAGTGTACGGTAGGGTTATAATTGAAAGAATTAGAGGTAAGACAGAATGTAGGATTGCGGATGAGCAAGGAGGTTTCAGAGTGGGTAGGGGATGTGTAGATCAAGTGTTTACATTGAAGCATATATGTGAACAGTATTTAGTTAAAGGTAGGGAAGTTTTTATTGCATTTATGGATTTAGAAAAGGCATATGATAGAGTGGATAGAGGAGCAATGTGGCAGATGTTGCAAGTATATGGAATAGGTGGTAAGTTACTAAATGCTGTAAAGAGTTTTTATGAGGATAGTGAAGCTCAGGTTAGGGTGTGTAGAAGAGAGGGAGACTACTTCCCGGTAAAAGTAGGTCTTAGACAGGGATGTGTAATGTCACCATGGTTGTTTAATATATTTATAGATGGGGTTGTAAAAGAAGTAAATGCTAGGGTGTTCGGGAGAGGGGTGGGATTAAATTATAGGGAATCAAATTCAAAATGGGAATTGACACAGTTACTTTTTGCTGATGATACTGTGCTTATGGGAGTTTCTAAAGAAAAATTGCAAAGGTTAGTGGATGAGTTTGGGAATGTGTGTGAAGGTAGAAAGTTGAAAGTGAACATAGAAAAGAGTAAGGTGATGAAGGTATCAAATGATTTAGATAAAGAAAATTTGGATATCAAATTGGGGAGGAGGAGTATGGAAGAACTGAATGTTTTCAGATACTTGAGAGTTGACGTGTCAGCAGATGGATTTATGAAGGATGAGGTTAATCATAGAATTGATGAGGGAAAAAAGGTGAGGTATATGTGGAGTCAAAAGAACGTTATCTATGGAGGCAAAGAAGGGAATGTATGAAAGTATAGTAGTACCAACACTCTTATATGGATGTGAAGCTTGGGTGGTAAATGCAGCAGCGAGGAGACGGTTGGAGGCAGTGGAGATGTCCTGTCTAAGGGTAATGTGTGGTGTAAATACAGTGGACCCCCGGTTAACGATATTTTTTCATTCCAGAAGTATGTTCAGGTGCCAGTACTGACCGAATTTGTTCCCATAAGGAATATTGTGAAGTAGATTAGTCCATTTCAGACCCCCAAACATACACATACAAACTCACTTACATAAATACACTTACATAATTGGTCGCATTGGGAGGCGATTGTTAAGCGGGGGTCCACTGTATTATGCAGAAAATTCGGAGTATGGAAATTAGAAAAAGGCATGGAGTTAATAAAAGTATTAGTCAGGGCAGAAGAGGGGTTGTTGAGGTGGATTGGTCATTTAGAGAGAATGGATCAAAGTAGAATGACATGGAAAGCATATAAATCTATAGGGGAAGGAAGGCGGGGTAGGGGTCGTCCTCGAAAGGGTTGGAGAGAGGGGGTAAAGGAGGTTTTGTGGGCGAGGGGCTTCCAGCAAGTGTGCGTGAGCGTGTTAGATAGGAGTGAATGGAGACGAATGGTACTTGGGACCTGACGATCTGTTGGAGTGTGAGCAGGGTAATATTTAGTGAAGGGATTCAGGGAAACCGGTTATTTTCATATAGTTGGACTTGAGTCCTGGAAATGGAAAGTACAATGCCTGCACTTTAAAGGAGGGGTTTGGGATATTGGCAGTTTGGAGGGATATGTTGTGTATCTTTATACGTATATGCTTCTAAACTGTTGTGTTCTGAGCACCTCTGCAAAAACAGTGATAATGTGTGAGTGTGGTGAAAGTGTTGAATGATGATGAAAGTATTTTCTTTTTGGGGATTTTCTTTCTTTTTTGGGTCACCCTGCCTCGGTGGGAGACGGCCAATTTGTTGGAAAAAAAAAAAAATACAGTGGGACCTCCACTTGCGAGCGTATCCACGTGCGAGTTTTTCCAAATACAAGCAGTCAGTTGGTCAATTTTTTGTTTCCATAAGTGAGTGGGCCTCAAAGGTGGTTCGTTAACATTGGTGAGGGGCTCTTGCTCATGATCTAGGGAATTGCATCTCATTTGTTTGTTGGACTATCTTATTGAAACTTGGGTAGTGTATGATGGAAAGATGCTTCTTAACGTACACCAAAAATGAAAGAAGTCGGACCATAAATAATGGAGTTCCCTTCTCAGCAATTAGCCGTCCCTTAGCGGTATTTTCGTGTGGTTTTTGTTGTATTCTTGTTTTTTTGGTCTCATTTGATAGAATGGAAGATATATTATAAAAATAAATATGATTTTGAATGGTTTCATGATGAGAAATACCTTGAAAATGAGCTCAAAATAGCAGAAATGTTCTATTTTTGCTGATGTTCAAGACATCACCTCCATTTCAACATTCAGTCATGAATGGACATTATTTATACAATTATTACAATAATGCAGTAGTCTGCGTAACAGTAAATTTTTTGTGTGAATAAAAATTCCAAATTATTTATATTGTAATAATAATAATAACAATAATAATAATAATAATAATACATGCATAATAATAATGCACTATATAATAATAATTATAATAACAGACGGCTTCAAAAGGCTGTCACTAGATAGCAGTATTTACCACAACAATGCTGGAGCAGTTATGGCCACCTCCACTTGTCACATAATTAATTATTATTTTTTCAACATAACGGCTGTCTCCCACCAAGGCATGGCGACTCAAAAATGAAGACAACTATAAAGTTTACCTCTATTTACATTCAGTAATTTTTATAGTAGAAGGGGTTATTATTATTATTATTTTTTAACACGTTGGCCATGTCCCACCATGGCAGGGTGACCCAGGAAGAAAGAAAAAAAATTTCATAATCATTCAACACTTTCACCATCACTCATACAATCACTGTCTTTGCAGAGGCGCTCAGATAAGACAGTTTAGATATCTCTCCAAACTGCCAATATCCCAAACCCCTCCTTTAAAGTGCAGGCATTGTACTTCCCATTTCCAGGACTCAAGTCCGGCTAACTGGTTTCCCTGAATCCCTTCACAAAATATTGTTATTCTTTCACAATACAGTGGTACCTCGGGATACGAACAGCTCAAAACTTGAACAATTATGCAAGTGTATTTATGTTAGTGCTTTTGTAAGTGTATTTTTGGGGGTCTGAAACAGATTAATCTAATTTACATTATTCCTCATGGGAAGAAATTCATTCGGTATCGGCACTCGAACAGCCTTCTGGAACGAATTAAGTTCGTATCCCGAGGTACCACTGTATAAAGAAAAGAGTGATGGGGGTACAGTACTAAGGAAAGGACGAGACAAAGAACATCATAACTGATAAAGCATATCAATGCCAGTTAAGAAATCAGAGAGAGACTGTTTTAAAACCAATACACTGTTTCTACTTTATAATCTTGTAGCAAGTAGTACTACCTCATCATTGACCCAGTTTAGTCCTGACAATGTAGCAATATCTCGACGAGTAATTTGAATGTTGAATTTGTCTACTAGGACCTCACTTGCTGGGAACTTCTTTAGGGCACTGTCAATTACATCCTGAAAAAATATAAAAATGGGTAAATATATAGGATTAGAAATCTAACATTAATAAGAATAGAAAACATTCATTAAAGAAAAAAATGTTTTTGTTCACTACTCAGTGTCTCAGCCTCTTCAGCCACTGTTTCACAGAGTATAATGATATAACTTCTTTCTTCTTAAATAATCATTTTCTAGAATTAATTTTGTATAATTGTGAAACTATAAAACCAATATACTAGTAACTACATATAGCTTAATCAATATTATTACATTTTGAAATATGAAAAAACTACCTTTTGCAATTAACACATGGGCTGTTTCCCACCAAGGCAGGATGACCCAAAAAATAAACACTTCCACCATCACTGTCTTGCTACAGTGTGCTGATATTATGGCTCAAAAACTGCAACATATCTCTGCTTCTCCTTTCGAGTGCATGCACTGTACTTCTCACCTTGTCATATACAGCCTTTCCTCGCTTAACGATGGAGTTCTGTTCCTGAGACCACGTCGTTAAACGAATTTGTCACTAAGTGAGGAGCATACTATAATGGTAGTGAGTTTGAGTCAACCATCTTTGATATCGTTTTAATGTCACCTTTGCACCATTTATAACATTTCTGGTATATTTTTAAATGTTTATACAGTAGTGTACTGTATATTGAAAAACAGTATAGAGGAAATCAGCTCTTAATATACATTTCTTAGGTACAAATACTGGTCAGAGAGCCAGTCATAAGTCCGAGACGTCAGTAAACGAGTACATCACTAAGTGAGGAGAGGATGTATTTATATTCCTCAATGCAGGTAATTTGATGCCACTGAGAGGTTTTTCATTTTAGATCCAACATGAATGCCTTCCCTTTGCAAGACCCTTATATTTTTAACACTCTCCCTTGGATAATGATATAATCAATTTTGATCTAAGGAAGGAGAGGGTAGCTCCAATTCCTTGGTTCAAGAGCCCTTAACCAACATCAAGGAGAGGTGTGAATAAAATAACTGGATGGATCTACAAAAAAATAAACCCATCATGACAAATATTTCTTTATAGGCTTCAGATTTCATTTTTAGTCCCGTTTTCACTTTATTCTTAGCAAACATCATTTCATAAAACTTTAGTGAAGCAGATATAAGCAAAGTATAATTATCTAAGCTACATCCCTGCCCTGTGAAAATATAGAAAGGGTTAAATGTTTACCTCCATCTCAGGAGTGAGTTGTATAAATTCCTGCGGCTGTGGCTCCACTTCAAGCTCCGGTGGTATTTCCTCCACCTTAGATGGGAAACTCAGGTCCAGGTATTTCAACCTGTGTGTAATTCTGTCTTCTAGGGAATTTTGTTGCTGTATTCGCTTCTCTGTTAATTTTCTTTGCCTTTGAGATGCAAACTCAATCTCCACATCCTCATTTTTGCTTTGCGTTTCATACTTTTCACGCCTGAAAAGAAAGGTCAAATTAACCATGGAACAAGTGGGGATTTGAACCCATCACAAGTTCAAATTCCACTCATTCCATGGTTTGTTTGTGATTGTGTTATTATGATTTTGTGAGTAAGGTGTCAAATTATAAACATCTGTGAAGACCTGAAAGCAGTCGACAACTAATTCCTATTCACTTAGACATAGTAATAAATCAAAATTTCTTTTATTTAATCATTGATATGCATAATGGTATATAAAATAAATAAGGCTTATATCAAATGATTAACCTGAGTAGGGTCATTCTTTCACTCACACACAATATACATTTTTAACAGGCCAGTCACTTCCCAATGAGGAAGGGTAACCTGAAGAGGAAGAAACACTCAAGTCCACCTAACCAGTTTCCCTGAATTCCTTCACAAATGTTACACTGCTCACACCCCTCAAGGAAGGTTCCTTGATGTTGGTGAGGGGCTCTTGATTTAGGGAATTGGATCTGTGCTCCAGTTCCCCGAATTAAGCCTGAATGCCTTCCACATCCCTCCCCCCCAGGCGCTGTATAATCCTCCGGGTTTAGCGCTTCCCCCTTGATTATAATAATAATAATACACTGCTCACACTAACAGTTTGCCACATTCCAAAAACTACTTCCTTCCCCTCATTCTTATCTAACACTATTAACCCCTTCCCCTTGCTGAATGTTTAAGCCTTCAAACCATTACTAGGGTGACACCTACCCACTCTTTCCCTCCACTACAGATTTGTACACCCTCCAAGTCATCCTATTTCACTCCATCTTCTCTAAGTGTTCAAACCACCTCAAAAGTCCCTCCTCAGCTCTCTGGATAATACTTTTAGTAACCCTACACCTTCTCCTAATCTCTAAGATATGAATTCTCTCCATATTTTCCCCTCATCAATTCTATGGCTCAGTTCATCTTTCATAGACCCATCAGGCTTATTCCCTATAGTTTTTACACTTTTTTTTGTTCCCCTTTGCTTTATGCAAAGGAACTATGCATGTTTTCTGCCAGTCCCAAGGTACCTTCACTTCTTTCATACGGTTATTGAACAAAAGTACCAAGAATGAATAGTGGTACTGTTGAATTGACAACTGTGTAAAGTAATGGGGTACAAATGTTTTAATTTACTTGATACTTACAGATTCTTCACCCAGTCTTTGCTATAGATGGAAGACTCTTGCAGGATTTGTTCTAATGAATTTCCGTGTTTTAAGGGTTTCTTCACTTCTTCCACGAAGATGACGCTCTCAGTTTCAGAGTCTGTAGGAACAGCACAATGCTAGTAAAAAAAAAATATTCAAGTGCTTTTCAGTAACATCCCTTTGATATTGTTTTAGTACTCAATGATTTTACTGCCTGCTATTGCAGGCAGTAAAAAGTCCAAGCACTTGTTAAGTAATTGTTACATAAAGTACTTGCAGGTGCTCAGCACCTGCTCCTAGGCTGAGGGACTGATTACTTCATCTTCCACTATTTGCTGATTATACTTTATTATGTCCATGTACTGTACTGATAAAGCCACTGAATAGTGAAATGTCTACAAGTAAAGATACCCAGATGTTGCACACGTGTCTAATTCATCATCTTTCTGGTACTGAATACTACTAATATACAACTAATTACTCCAATGATGTTATTTACAAAATGGCTTATTGGAAGAGGATCAAAACTCATGATACCAACAGAAGCGGATTTATATCATTTTAGCATCAAAAAGTATTATCTGTACTGTACATGGTTCACATTACCACACAACTGCACCCTGACCATCTTACCTTTAGAATTTTCACAGCTATTGACACATGCACAGCTGCTGGTACTCTGTGATTTCACTAAGTCAATGACTTCGACGGCTGGAGTTGCTGTGTTCCCATCTGCTTCATTCATCCTAAAATTACAAAATAATGTTGGTGACCTTGGTATGTGTTGTTGTACTTACTTTATTTTTAATTTCTAAACCTGCAAATTTGCAAAGAACAATTGAAACTTCAAAACAAAATTATTAGTAAAATGGTTGAATTAAAATATACCAATTTAGATTATTATTATTATTATTATTATTATTATTATTATTATGATGCTGGTGTTGTATTCATGAGAAAATACTAAACTATTAAAGGGTTGTTGAGATGGTTTGATCATTTAGAGAGGATGGAGCAAAATAGGATGGCTTGGAGGGTGTACAGATCTGTAGTAGAGGGGTAGGGGCTGTCCTAGAAAAGGATGGAAGGTGGGGGTAAAAGAGGTTTTGTGTGCAAGGGGCTTGGACATACAGCAAGCATATGAGAGTGTGTTCGATAGGAGCGAGTGGAGACAAATGGTTTTTGGGACTTGACGAGCTGTTGGAGCATGAGCAGGGTAATATTTTGTGAAGAGATTCAGGAAAACTGGTTAGGCAGACTTGAGTCCTGGAGGTGGGAAGTACAATGCCTACACTTTAAAGCAAGGACTTGGAATATTTGCTGTTCGGAGTGACATCTGAACTGTTGTATCTGTGTACTTCTCCAAAGAGTGAGTGTGTGTGAATGATTTTGGAAGTGTTTCTTTCTTTTTTAAGTCACGCTGTCTTGGTGGGAGACAGCTAGTGTTAAAATAAAAAAGTTAGGGAATGTGAGGCAATTAGGTTTGATCCAAGGAAGGGAGGTGTGAGTCTAATTCCTCCTACCACGAGTCCTTCATAGGTATTATCATACTCGGTAAACAGTGAGAAGAATGAAGAAGGCACAATACCGTGACTGGAACAATATACAAATAACCCTGACACAGAATAAACTTTTTTTTTTCTTTTTTAACAAGTCGGCCATCTCCCACCAAGGCAGGGTGACCCAAAAAGAAAATCCCCAAAAATAAAATATTTTCATCATCATTCAACACTTTCACCTCACTCTCACATAATCACTGTTTTTGTGGAGGTGCTCAGAACACAACAGTTTAAAAGCATATACATATAAAGATACACAACATATCCCTCCAAACCGCTAATATCCCGAGCCCCTCCTTTAGAGTGCTGGCATTATACTTCCCATTTCCAGGACTCAAGTCTGGCTATACAAAAATAACCAGTTTCCCTGAATCCCTTCACTAAATATTACCCTGCTCACACTCCAACAGATCGTCAGGTCCCAAATACCATTCGTATCCATTCACTATCGAAACGCTCATGCACGCCTGCTGGAAGTCCAAGCCCCTCACCCACAAAACTTCCCTTACCCCTTCCTTCCAACCTTTTCGAGGATGACCCCTACCCCGCCTAACTTCCCCTACAGATTTATACGCTCTCCATGTCATTCTACTTTGATCCATTCTCTCTAAATGACCAAACCACCTCAACAACCCCTCTTCAGCCCTCTGACTAATACTTTTATTAACTCCACACCTCCTAATTTCCACACTCCAAATTTTCTGCATAATATTTACACCACACATTGCCCTTAGACAGGACATCTCCACTGCCTCCAACTGCCTCCTCGCTGCTGCATTCACAACCCAAGCTTCACACCCATACAAGAGTGTTGGTACTACTATACTTTCATACACTCCCTTCTTTGCCTCCATAGGTAACGTTTTTTGTCTCCACATATACCTCAACGCACCACTCACCTTTTTTCCCTCATCAATTCTATGATTAACCTCATCCTTTATAAATCCATCCGCCGACACGTCAACTCCCAAGTATCTGAAAACATTCACTTCCATACTCCTCCTCCCCAATTTGATATTCAATTTTTCTTTATCTAAATCATTTGATACCTTCATCACCTTACTCTTTTCTATGTTCACTTTCAACTTTCTACCTAGTCACTCATTCACACAAGAAGATAAGGGAACCAGTATACATGTATATACAATAGAACAGGGATGGGAGAAAGAAAGGCAGAAGTAAAAATAACAATGGTGAGAACTTGGAAGACTGCAAACATGAAAGGTCAACTATCCAGTTTATTTACAAAAGCTTATTAACAACAACTAAAAAAAAATAATTATACAGAACATGCAACTGAGAGTCTGATGTATGAAAGATCAAAAAAATATTGCATACCCTGATTCCCTGTCATCTGCAGGAAGTGCACTCGACGATGCTGAGGAACCCAGTTTTTCTCCAATATGCCGACGCTTATCTTGGGTCCACAAATAATTGCAACGAGACCGTGAGACCAATCCAAAGGAACTGGTGCTAAAATTGTGCAAAAGAATATATGTATCTGTTAAATACACATACTGATTAATAACAAAATTTTTTTACACACACAAACCAGCCATCTCCCACCAAGAAAGGATTACCCAAAACAGAATAAACACACTCACTGCCATTCATTCAATCACAGTCCTGCCAGAAGTGTGTTGACATCACACTTCTAATGGTCTTTTGAATTGCAACTTCCCTGGCTCTCATTCAGAGTACAGGCACTGTACTTCATACCTTCAGGACTTGTGTCTGGCTAACTATTTTTCCTGAATCTTTTCCTAAATGTTACCTTGCTCACACCCCAACACACTTATTGGAACAGGAACAATTCAAAACCCACAAACTGGAGATAAAACTTTTAAGAATGTGCTGATCTCTCTCTCTTAACGATCCAGAAAGGTCCTAAATGTTAGAGTTTAATTTCTAATCTGTGGGTTAATTGTAAATTTTGTAAAGCAACTTTGTTCTATACTTAACTATAGTAGTTCACATAAATAATAACCCTGTATACTAAACATATTATAGAGGCATTACTGACTACTGCCTATGACATTGGTATGTGCTAGAAGCTAAAATAACAGTATCAAAACCTGCCAAATTGACTCTTGTTTAGGTGAATTACTGCATTATTATTATATTCATGGACCACCACTAAACCCATACAGGTTATGCATTGTAATATTACAAGGAAGGGGACTGTAGCTCACATATTTATTGCTCTCTTGGTTTTATGCAGTTTGGCTCTGAGTGAATTTACTTTTATGTGGTGACTAATTGCATATAATCTACAGTAAGTGGTATAAATTAGCTCATAAGTGATTACCCAAGCCCAGCACCACTTTACCTGGAGAGAGTTTCGGGGGTCAACGCCCCCGCGGCCCGGTCTGTGACCAGGCCTCCTGGTGGATCAGCGCCTGATCAACCAGGCTGTTGCTGCTGGCTGCACGCAAACCAACGTACGAGCCACAGCCCGGCTGATCAGGAACTGACTTTAGGTGCTTGTCCAGTGCCAGCTTGAAGACTGCCAGGGGTCTGTTGGTAATCCCCCTTATGTGTGCTGGGAGGCAGTTGAACAGTCTCGGGCCCCTGACACTTATTGTATGGTCTCTTAACGTGCTAGTGACACCCCTGCTTTTCATTGGGGGGATGGTGCATCGTCTGCCAAGTCTTTTGCTTTCGTAGTGAGTGATTTTCGTGTGCAAGTTCGGTACTAGTCCCTCTAGGATTTTCCAGGTGTATATAATCATGTATCTCTCCCTCCTGCGTTCCAGGGAATACAGGTTTAGAAACCTCAAGCGCTCCCAGTAATTGAGGTGTTTTATCTCCGTTATGCGCGCCGTGAAAGTTCTCTGTACATTTTCTAGGTCGGCAATTTCACCTGCCTTGAAAGGTGCTGTTAGAGTGCAGCAATATTCCAGCCTAGATAGAACAAGTGACCTGAAGAGTGTCATCATGGGCTTGGCCTCCCTAGTTTTGAAGGTTCTCATTATCCATCCTGTCATTTTTCTAGCAGATGCGATTGATACAATGTTATGGTCCTTGAAGGTGAGATCCTCCGACATAATCACTCCCAGGTTACTGTCTAACACATCATAAAATATCTACAAACTGACATTCATAAGAAAGTATGACCAGAAAGAGAAGAAATTTGGACATGAGAAATCCAATGAGTATATTTTGAACAAAATTATACAAAATTATAACCGTTTTATATACTAAAGTGAGATTACTTTGTGTGACCTCACTTTAGGTGCCACTGGCCTAAAAGGCAGCTGTCAGAGAGCAAGGGTCACCTGTATTATTATATTCAAGGTTGAAAGGGAGGGAAACCACAATTCCTTGGATCAAGAGCACTTTGCAGCCATCAAGGCCACTTCAACACTGAACTACTGTACAATAAAAGATCCTACAAGAGGCTAATATCAAAACGTTGTACCCAGTTGCACATACCTACTACATACACTTGGGGTCCTGCATGATCTCTGATACACACTGTATGTGTTAGGCAACACTGAGGTGTTTGTAAACTGTTGCAACATCTGCCGGTAGCGCATCTTCTCCTCAAACCGGAAACTCTGAAAAAAAAAAAAAAAAAAAAAAAAATTATATTTCCAAGGATGATTTTATAATATAAATAAACAAGCCATGCATGTCATAAGAAGTAAATAAAATGCTGGAAGTAAAGGGCTAGTAATCCCTTCTCCTGTATAAATTACCAAATTTAAAAAGGAAAACTCTTGTTTTTCTTTTTGGGTCACCCTGCCTTGGTGGGATACAGGCAGTTTGTTGAAAAGTTAAAAAAGAAGAAGAAAAAATATACATTTCTTCTTTTAACAAGTCAGCTGTTTCACACTGAGGCAGGGTGACCCAAAAACAAAAGAACCCCCCCCCCCAAAAAAAAGAAAAATCTTTCAATGTTCAACACTTTCACCATCATTCATACATAATTACCATCTTTGCAGAGGCGCTCAGATACGACAGTTTAGACATCCCTCCAAACAGCCAATATCCTGAACCCCTCTTTTAAAGTGCAGGCATCGTACTTCCCACTTCCAAGACTCAAGTCCAGTTAACCAGTTTTCCTGAATCCCTTCACAAAATATTACCCTACTCGCACTCCAATAGCTCGTCAGGTCCCAAAAACCATTCATCTCCATTCAGTCTTATCTAACATGCTCACACACACTTGCTGAAGTCCACGCCCTTCACCCACAAAACCTCCCTCACCCCCTACAGATACATACAGTAATGCACCATGCAGAAACAAACAGAAGTATATACACAGATCGCAGCCAGTAGGATTTAAACCCATGTTCGGACACTATCCACGAGTGTGGCTTAGCTCTCCACGTGACGCCTTGTACCACTCGTCTACAGATGGAACAACATGCTGGATAGCCCGGTTCTAGCCATGTTTTTTTCCTGGTGCCGGGTACACTAGTGAGACTCAGGCATGGTCTCCTACTCATGAGGTCAGAACATACAGGAGGATGAAATAGCTGGAGACCATACCCGAGGTTCACTGGTGTGCCTGGCACTAGGAAGAAATATAGCTTGGAAGCAAGCTACCTAGTATTCTGCAGCATCAGTAGCTGAGTGGTCCAAGGCATCACACAGGGAGATAAGCCACACTCGTAGATAGTGTCCAAACATGGGTTTGAACCCTTCTGGCTGCGATCTTTCTGCATATATACTTTTTTTTTTTTTAACACTTTGGCCATTTTCCACCTAGGCAGTGTGACCCAAAAAGAAAAACACAAAAAGAAAATATTTTCATTATCATTCAATACTTTTACCATCACTCATACATAATCACTGTCTTTGCAGAGGCGCCCTGATACGGCAGTTTAGATGTATACATATACAGTGGAACCTCTGCTTATGAGTTTAACCCTTAAACTGTCCAAACGTAGATCCATGTTGACGTGTAGCGCTCCGAACGTTGATCTACATTTTTTTTTACATGCTTTCAAATGGAGAAAATAAAGGTTAGAGCGCTACGCACATGAACGCAGATCTGTTTGGACAGTTTAAGGGTTAATCTGTTCCGTGACCTTGCTCGCATCTTCATTTGCTCATCTGCAGAGTCAATTTTCCTCATTTAAATTAATTGAAATGCAATTAATCTGTTCCCGGCTCTCAGGAGGCATGACAAGATACTTCAATATTACGCTCATATCATGTATACGGCTTATTTATCTATCACAATTCATCTAATATGATATAATAAGCAATATAAATAACATAGAAACCTGATATATACTCTAGATTGAATAAAAAATGTCATTATGTGACAAAGTGGAGGAAGCCACAACCACTCCCGCATTGTGGTGGTAATCACTGGCATCTAGTGAGGGCCTTTTGAAGCAGTCTATTATTATAATTATGATATATGTAGTATGTACATTATTATTATACATGTATTATTATTATACATCTATTTTTATTATTATTGTTATACTATTATTATATGTACGTATTATTATTATTATTACAATGGGAAGTACAGTGCCTGCACTCTGAAGGAGGGGTGTTAATGTTGCAGTTTAAAAACTGTAGTGTAAAGCACCCTTCTGGCAAGACAGTGATGGAGTGAATGATGGTGAAAGTTTTTCTTTTTCGGGCCACCCTGCCTTGGTGGGAATCGGCCAGTGTGATAAAAAAAAAAAAATAATTTGTAATTTTTATTCACACAAAAAAAAGATTTACTGTTATGCAGACTACTGCATTATTGTAATAATTGTATAAATAATGTCAACCCATTCATGACTGCATACTGGAATGGACAGTGATGTCATTTGTTTACTTTTGAACAGTGCCAAAGAATCGAACATTTCTGCTACTTTGAGCTCAATTTCAAGGTACTTTTCATGGTGAAACCAATCAAAATCTTATCTATTTCTGTAATATATCTTCCATTCTATCATATGAGACCAAAAAAACAAGAATACAACCATAAAAACCATACGAAAATACCACTAACGAGAGGCTAATGGCCGAGAAGTGAACTCTGTTATTTATGTACACAAATAACCCGCACATAAAAGAGAGAAGCTTATGACGACGTTTCGGTCCGACTTGGACCATTGACAAAGTCAATGGACCATTGACTTTGTCAATGGTCCAAGTCGGACCGAAACGTCGTCGTAAGCTTCTCTCTTTTATGTGCGGGTTATTTGTGTATCGTTCCAGTCACGGTATTGTGCCTTTTTGTTATTTATTTCTGTTATTTATGGTCCGATTTCTTTCATTTTTGGTGTACATTAAGAAGCATCTTTCCATCATACATTGCCTAAGTTTCAATAAGATAGTCCAAAAAACAACTGAGATCCAATTCCCTAGATCAAGAGCAAGAAGCCCTCACCAGTGTCAAGGAACCTCCCTTGAGGCCCGCTTATATCTGGAAATTTCACTTGCATCTGGAAGCCAAAAACTGACTGAGCGACTGCTCATATCTGGAGAAAAACTCGCACGTGGATGCACTCATAAATAGACGTTCCACTGTACATACTTATTCATACGTAAGCACACATGTATTTTTAACATGGGCCATCTTCCACCAATGTTGGGTGACCTTTAACCCTTTGACTATCAAGACCCCTGCTCACAAACTTGTTCTCAGTGTCGAAAAATTTAAAAAAAAAAAAGAAAAATTTTTTTTTTCTTGTGAAATGATAGAAAATCTTTTCCCGCTGGTAATGACAACAAAAGTATGAAATTTGATTGAAAACTTACGGAATTACGCTCCCACGAAGTAGTTAGCGATCTCGGCAATATTTATGCATCGGTGATTTCACCCACTTTGAGCCCTATTTTCATCCAATTCCATTGTTCCAGTCGACCAAACTCATAGCTATTTCTTTAGAACTCCATTTGTTCTATCAACTGAGTATAAGAAACTGCCCATTTACTGATTTCAACTACCCAATAAAGTGGTCAGAAATTGGCAACTTGGCCAATTTCACACAAATTAAAAAAGATGCCAATTTCAAAAAAGGGTCCAGAATGAACAATGCAGACATTCCTGGCACTAAAGTAACATTTTCTCTTCATCAGTCACGTCTCCAGGCCCCACTTATATTACTCTTGCTTTCTGTTTTGAATTTTTATCACACAAAAAACAGATTTACTGTTATGCAGATTACTGCATTACTGTAATAATTGTATAAATAATGTCAACCTGTTTGTGACTGCGTATTAGAATGGCTAGTTGGACACTTACTGAATAATGACATCATTTGTTTACTCTTGAACATCGGCAAAAATTGAACATTTCCACTATTTTGAGATCAATTTCAAGATCCTTTTCATTGTAAAACCAATCAAAATCAATTCTATTTCTGTAATATGTCTTCCATTTTATCAAATGAGACCAAGAAAACGAGAATATAACCATAAATACTATACAAAAATATACCATAAAGTCGGGGTTTTAATCCAAAAAAACACAGTCGGAGTTTTTTTTCTCATTATGCACTGTGTGCTGCAGGATTTTTTTTATACTGCGCACATTGACCACATAGACCCATTCTTTCACATGTGGGCCTACCAGCTTTCTCCTGCTTGTTCTGAAGCTGCTAGAATTTTGGAGTATAAATACGTCAAAAACTCTGGCTCGTACGACCTGTATATATGACCGAAACAGTCAAAGGGTTAAAAAGGAAACACATTCATTCAAGTGCTGTTTTACCAGAAGCGATAACTACAGTAGAGCCACCGTATCTGCAGATCCTCTTTCCAAGGTTTCAGTTATCTGCAGTTTACCATGGCCCAAAAATAACCCTTAATTTTGCTTAATTATGACACCAAATCACAAAAGCAGTCATGTTGGCAGTTCTTCAAAGTCTAAGAGAAGCTGTGAAGTGCTTCCCATCAGTAAAAAAGTGATAATCTCAACTTACTGTGCGTAATTTATCAATTAAAATTTATCATAGGTATGTATGTAAACAAGAAAAAGGCATAGTATACATACATATATAGGGTTCACTACTATCCACGATTTTTGGGTATCCACGGTAAGTCTTGGAACGTATCCCCCACAAATACGGGGATCCTACTGTATATTCTAGACCATTATCAGCCACAACCTGATAATGGTCCAGGTTGGACCAAAACATCTGAAATTTGTCTGTGATTCATGGGTTAGTCAAAAAATTTTTTAGGCAAGTTCCATACTTCTTCAGCAGAAGAATTGCCCCTTGATAACAAGAATGTGCTTTTTAAGTTCTTCTGCTTCTTTTTCCGAATGCCGAAACATCTTTCCTGAACACTCTTGACTGGGTTTTTGTCGAGATATACAGGTTTTCTACCTGCAGCAGAAGCTTTCTCACTAGGCAATGAGCTCTTGAGCCAACCTGCAATAAAACTTAATAAGTACATAATATTTACATTAGATCTGTGCAACATATTTACTCTAATTATGAAAATTTATACATTATTGACAACCACAACAAAGTGTTTAATTGGCCAAAGATAAAGAAGAATAAGATGAAAGTTTGTTTTGTTATTACCTCCTAGGACTAAGTCATTTACCACTGAGGGAGAGTCACCAAAAGAAGGAAAAACATTCACTATCACTCGCTCAATAACCATCTTGCCAGACATTCATGAACATCACAATTCATCACTGTGTTCAGGTTTTTAAATGAGCTCACACTTTTTAACACTCAACAGAGTACCCAATTCTTATTTTCTGTTTGAAGCATACTGCACCACATCAGGAAGGAAGTACCATATGACCTAACATCGGGCTAATGTTTTGATAAAGTGAAAGAGCAAGTGCAATGACAGTAATGAGACTAGATATGTAGATAAACTAAAGGTCAAAAGGTCAAATGTCAAGAATAAGGGATCAGTAACTTAATGGGTATAATCATAACCAAAACTTTTAAAGGGATGGACTAGTAAGCCAGCAGAAGGCCTCAGTCAGATGACCAATAGCTCCAGCTGCAGGTCAGTGGTGACCTGTACTTAACTCTGTTAAGAAGTGTCTTGTGTGTTCTCCGTGGACTGAACCAAGATGCCCTCCATCGAGCAACTTTACCAGCAGCTTAAGGAAGAATTGAGAGTAGCGAAGATGGAGATACGGCGACTGATTGAGGAAAACAGGAGGATTCGTAGTAGTCCTCTTGTTTTGAGTCCTCAAGTCAAGAAGGGAACGTGGTCAGTGGCTGGACAGCATGGAACGAAGTTGACGATCAAGAAGAATGGAAAGACAGAAATGATGAAGATGAAAGAGACTGCTGTGGAAACATCTAATGCATTCTCCGTGCTACCCGACGAATGTGAGTCGACTACTGGGAATGTCATGACGAACGACACCAAGGAAGGTAAGAATATTGTTGTTGTTAGGGATAGCCAGGCTAGATACATGGATAGGGCGTTCTGCTTGAAGGACAGGAGTAGGAGACAGAGGGTTTGCTTTCCTGGGGCTGGGATGGAGGACATTGTTAGCCGGCTTGACAACATCATGAATGGTAATGGGATCAATCCTATTATTTGCCTCAGTGCTAGGGGCAATGATGTAGGCAAGCGTAGAAGTGAGGATTTAGTTAAAAAGTTCAGGACAGCTATAGACATAATTAGGAAGAAGGGGGGGCATCCTGTTATATGTGGCATTTTGCCAAGAAGAGGTGTTGGTAATGAATGGTTGTCCAGAGCAATTGGTATTAATTGTTGGCTGGATAAACACTGCAAGGATAATACAGTACCATTCATTGACAACTGGGACAACTTCTATGGCCGAAATGACATGTATGCCAGGGATGGGGTTCACTTATCCAGAGCAGGTGTGGGTTCTCTTGCTAGCTCAGTTGAGGGGGTTGTTAGGACTTTATACTAGGATTAGTTAGAGGTATGGGTTTAGAAATGATAAATAATGAGTATGGATATAATGACTTATGCTCTGATATAAGAATCTTAATAGTAACTGTCATGGAGTAACTCTGGGTAATGATAATTTCAGAAATTGTGTAAAAACAAAGATGAATAGGAAAAATGTGCAGAAGAAAAAACATATGATGGTATTTTATACTAACAGTCGAAGTGCAAGAAATAAAATTAATGAACTACGTTTGGTAGCATGTGCTGGGAACTTTGATATTTTTATTATTATTATTATCACACCGGCCGATTCCCACCAAGGCAGGGTGGCCCGAAAAAGAAAAACTTTCACCATCATTCACTCCATCACTGTCTTGCCAGAAGGGTGCTTTACACTACAGTTTTTAAACTGCAACATTAACACCCCTCCTTCAGAGTGCAGGCACTGTACTTCCCATCTCCAGGACTCAAGTCCGGCCTGCCGGTTTCCCTGAATCCCTTCATAAATGTTACTTTGCTCACACTCCAACAGCACGTCAAGTATTAAAAACCATTTGTCTCCATTCACTCCTATCAAACACGCTCACGCATGCCTGCTGGAAGTCCAAGCCCCTCGCACACAAAACCTCCTTTACCCCCTCCCTCCAACCCTTCCTAGGCCGACCCCTACCCCGCCTTCCTTCCACTACAGACTGATACACTCTTGAAGTCATTCTGTTTCGCTCCATTCTCTCTACATGTCCGAACCACCTCAACAACCCTTCCTCAGCCCTCTGGACAACAGTTTTGGTAATCCCGCACCTCCTCCTAACTTCCAAACTACGAATTCTCTGCATTATATTCACACCACACATTGCCCTCAGACATGACATCTCCACTGCCTCCAGCCTTCTCCTCGCTGCAACATTCATCACCCACGCTTCACACCCATATAAGAGCGTTGGTAAAACTATACTCTCATACATTCCCCTCTTTGCCTCCAAGGACAAAGTTCTTTGTCTCCACAGACTCCTAAGTGCACCACTCACTCTTTTTCCCTCATCAATTCTATGATTCACCTCATCTTTCATAGACCCATCCGCTGACACGTCCACTCCCAAATATCTGAATACGTTCACCTCCTCCATACTCTCTCCCTCCAATCTGATATTCAATCTTTCATCACCTAATCTTTTTGTTATCCTCATAACCTTACTCTTTCCTGTATTCACCTTTAATTTTCTTCTTTTGCACACCCTACCAAATTCATCCACCAATCTCTGCAACTTCTCTTCAGAATCTCCCAAGAGCACAGTGTCATCAGCAAAGAGCAGCTGTGACAACTCCCACTTTGTGTGTGATTCTTTATCTTTTAACTCCACGCCTCTTGCCAAGACCCTCGCATTTACTTCTCTTACAACCCCATCTATAAATATATTAAACAACCACGGTGACATCACACATCCTTGTCTAAGGCCTACTTTTACTGGGAAAAAATTTCCCTCTTTCCTACATACTCTAACTTGAGCCTCACTATCCTCGTAAAAACTCTTCACTGCTTTCAGTAACCTACCTCCTACACCATACACTTGCAACATCTGCCACATTGCCCCCCTATCCACCCTGTCATACGCCTTTTCCAAATCCATAAATGCCACAAAGACCTCTTTAGCCTTATCTAAATACTGTTCACTTATATGTTTCACTGTAAACACCTGGTCCACACACCCCCTACCTTTCCTAAAGCCTCCTTGTTCATCTGCTATCCTATTCTCCGTCTTACTCTTAATTCTTTCAATTATAACTCTACCATACACTTTACCAGGTACACTCAACAGACTTATCCCCCTATAATTTTTGCACTCTCTTTTATCCCCTTTGCCTTTATACAAAGGAACTATGCATGCTCTCTGCCAATCCCTAGGTACCTTACCCTCTTCCATACATTTATTAAATAATTGCACCAACCACTCCAAAACTATATCCCCACCTGCTTTTAACATTTCTATCTTTATCCCATCAATCCCGGCTGCCTTACCCCCTTTCATTTTACCTACTGCCTCACGAACTTCCCCCACACTCACAACTGGCTCTTCCTCACTCCTACAAGATGTTATTCCTCCTTGCCCTATACACAAAATCACAGCTTCCCTATCTTCATCAACATTTAACAATTCCTCAAAATATTCCTTCCATCTTCCCAATACCTCTAACTCTCCATTTAATAACTCTCCTCTCCTATTTTTAACTGACAAATCCATTTGTTCTCTAGGCTTTCTTAACTTGTTAATCTCACTCCAAAACTTTTTCTTATTTTCAACAAAATTTGTTGATAACATCTCACCCACTCTCTCATTTGCTCTCTTTTTACATTGCTTCACCACTCTCTTAACTTCTCTCTTTTTCTCCATATACTCTTCCCTCCTTGCATCACTTCTACTTTGTAAAAACTTTGATATCATTGCATTAATTGAAACATGGTATGATTTAAAGAGTCGGGATATGATTGCTGAGTGTAATATTCAAGGGTTTAAGTTGTTCCATGTGGATAGATGTAATGGGAAGGGGGGAGGAGTTGCATTATATGTTCGAGGAAATATTAATTGTTGCATAAAAACAGGTATAAAAATAGATGGAACAGTAACAGAATCTGTTTGGGTAGAGTTTGTAGAGGGTCAAGAAAAACTAATTCTAGGTGTAATATACAGACCTCCTGGCTTGGATCACGATAGAGGGAGACTTCTTTGGGACGAAATTGTTAGGGCTTCTAGACACAATAACATAGTGATAGTAGGGGACTTTAACTTTAGTCAAATTGACTGGAATTCTTTAACAGGTAATCTAGAGTCCAGTGACTTTATGGAAACAGCTCAAGACTGTTTTCTGAAGCAGTGTGTAACAGAGCCTACCAGGGGTAATAATTTGCTAGACCTAGTCTTGTCAAATAAGGAAACACTCGTAAATAATCTGGAGATCACTGAAGAGCTTGGTGCAAGTGATCACAAATCCATCACTTTTAGCATTAACTGAGAATGCAAGAATAATGATAATACAGTAAAAATCCTTGATTTCCATTCTGCCGATTATAATGGACTTATGGAACACCTGTCTAATCTTGATTGGGGTTATCTAGCTAATGATTTTATTGACGATGATCATACTTATGATTATGAAGGGATCTGCTTTTATGACTTTTTTCTTAATAATGTACACAGTGCCCAGAGTATATACATTCCCCAGAGAGAAATTAGGTCTAATAATAACGATCCCAAATGGGTTAACAGTAGGCTAAAGCATCTATTAGGGGAGAAAAGGGGAATTTATAGGCACATCAGAAGAGGAGAGGTTAGCCTTACTGACCAATATGTTCAGATTAAAAGAGAAGTAAAAAAGGGGATTAGAAAGGCTAAACGTGACTATGAAATTAGAGTTGCTAATGAATCAAAGACTAATCCAAAGGGGTTCTTTCAAGTGTATAGGACGAAGGTGAAGGAAAAAGTAGGACCTCTGAAAATTGGGAATGGACAGCTGACGGATAACGAACTGGAAATGTGTTCCTTATTTAATGACTATTTTTTGTCAGTTTTTACACAGGAAGATGTAAATGAGATTCCAGTAATTAACAATTGTTTAGTTCCTGATGAATTTAAATTAACTAATATTACTGTCACAAGGGACATGGTTATTAAACAGATAGACAAACTGAAGCAAAATAAGTCCCTGGGACCCGATGAGATGTTTTCCAGGGTACTTAAGGAATGCAAGATGGAGCTTAGTCAGCCATTAACGAGTGTGTTTATTGCGTCCATCCTTACCGGTGTTGTGCCAGAGTTGTGGAAGATGGCAAATGTGGTTCCTATATTCAGATCAGGGGATAAGTCTGTTCCTTCAAATTACAGTCCTATAAGCCTGACATCTATAGTGGCTAAGTTATGAGAATCAATTATTTTTATTTTTTTTTTTTTAACAAGTCGGTCGTCTCCCACCGAGGCAGGGTGACCCAAAAAAAAGAAAGAAAATCCCCAAAAAGAAAATACTTTCATCATCATTCAACACTTTCACCACACTCACACATTATCACTGCTTTTGCAGAGGTGCTCAGAATATAACAGTTTAGAAGCATATACGTATAGAGATACACAACATATCCCCCCAAACTGCCAATATCCCAAACCCCTCCTTTAAAGTGCAGGCATTGTACTTCCCATTTCCAGGACTCAAGTCCGACTATATGAAAATAACCGGTTTCCCTGAATCCCTTCACTAAATATTACCCTGCTCACACTCCAACAGATCGTCAGGTCCCAAGTATCATTCGTCTCCATTCACTCCTATCTAACACGCTCATGCACGCTTGCTGGAAGTCCAAGCCCCTCACCCACAAAACCTCCTTTACCCCCTCTTTCCAACCCTTTCGAGGATGACCCCTACCCCTCTTTCCTTCCCCTATAGATTTATATGCTTTCCATGTCATTCTACTTTGATCCATTCTCTCTAAATGACCAAACCACCTCAACAACCCCTGTTCTGCCCTCTGACTAATGCTTTTATTAACTCCACACCTTCTCCTAATTTCCACACTCCGAATTTTCTGCATAATATTTACACCACACATTGCCCTTAGACAGGACATCTCCACTGCCTCCAACCGTCTCCTCGCTGCTGCATTTACCACCCAAGCTTCACATCCATATAAGAGTGTTGGTACTACTATACTTTCATACATTCCCTTCTTTGCCTCCAAAGATAACGTTTTTTGACTCCACATATACCTCAACGCACCACTCACCTTTTTTCCCTCATCAATTCTATGATTAACCTCATCCTTCATAAATCCATCCGCCGACACGTCAACTCCCAAGTATCTGAAAACATTCACTTCTTCCATACTCCTCCTCCCCAATTTGATATCCAATTTTTCTTTATCTAAATCATTTGATACCCTCATCACCTTACTCTTTTCTATGTTCACTTTCAACTTTCTACCTTTACACACATTCTCAAACTCATCCACTAACCTTTGCAATTTTTCTTTAGAATCTCCCATAAGCACAGTATCATCAGCAAAAAGTAACTGTGTTAATTCCCAATTTGAATTTGATTCCCCATAATTTAATCCCACCCCTCTCCCGAACACCCTAGCATTTACTTCTTTTACAACCCCATCTATAAATATATTAAACAACCATGGTGACATTACACATCCCTGTCTAAGACCTACTTTTACCGGGAAGTATTCTCCCTCTCTTCTACACACCCTAACCTGAGCCTCACTATCCTCATAAAAGCTCTTTACAGCATTTAGTAACTTACCACCTATTCCATATACTTGCAACATCTGCCACATTGCTCCTCTATCCACTCTATCATATGCCTTTTCTAAATCCATAAATGCAATAAAAACTTCCCTACCTTTATCTAAATACTGTTCACATATATGCTTCAATGTAAACACTTGATCTACACATCCCCTACCCACTCTGAAACCTCCTTGCTCGTCCGCAATTCTACATTCTGTCTTACCTCTAATTCTTTCAATTATAACCCTACCGTATACTTTTCCTGGTATACTCAGTAAACTTATTCCTCTATAATTTTTACAATCTCTTTTGTCCCCTTTCCCTTTATATAAAGGGACTATACATGCTCTCCGCCAATCCCTAGGTACCTTCCCCTCTTTCATACATTTATTAAACAAAAGTACCAACCACTCCAACACTATATCCCCCCCTGCTTTTAACATTTCTGTCATGATCCCATCAGTTCCAGCTGCTTTACCCCCTTTCATTCTACGTAATGCCTCAAGTACCTCCACCACACTTACATTCTGCTCTTCTTCACTCCTAAAAGATGGTATACCTCCCTGGCCAGTGCATGAAATTACTGCCTCCCTTTCTTCCTTAACATTTAAAAGTTCCTCAAAATATTCTCGCCATCTACCTAATACCTCCCTCTCCCCATCTACTAACTCCCCTACTCTGTTTTTAACTGACAAATCCATACTTTCCCTAGGCTTTCTTAACTTGTTTAACTCACTCCAAAATTTTTTCTTATTTTCATTAAAATTTCTTGACAGTGCCTCTCCCACTCTTTTATCTGCTCTCCTTTTGCACTCTCTCACCACTCTCTTCACCTTTCTTTTACTCTCCATATACTCTGCTCTTCTTAAAACACTTCTGCTTTGTAAAAACCTCTCGTAAGCTACCTTTTTCTCTTTTATCACACCCTTTACTTCATCATTCCACCAATCACTCCTCTTTCCTCCTGCCCCCACCCTCCTATAACCACAAACTTCTGCCCCACATTCCAATACTGCATTTTTAAAACTATTCCAACCCTCTTCAACCCCCCCACTACTCATCTTTGCACTAGCCCACCTTTCTGCCAATAGTCGCTTATATCTCGCCCGAACTTCCTCTTCCCTTAGTTTATACACTTTCACCTCCCTCTTACTTGTTGTTGCCACCTTCCTCTTTTCCCATCTACCTCTTACTCTAACTGTAGCTACAACTAAATAATGATCTGATATATCAGTTGCCCCTCTATAAACATGTACATCCTGGAGCCTACCCATCAACCTTTTATCCACCAATACATAATCTAACAAACTACTTTCATTACGTGCTACATCATACCTTGTATATTTATTTATCCTCTTTTTCATAAAATATGTATTACTTATTACCAAATTTCTTTCTACACATAGCTCAATTAAAGGCTTCCCATTTACATTTACTCCTGGCACCCCAAATTTACCTACTACTCCCTCCATAACATTTTTACCCACTTTAGCATTGAAATCCCCAACCACCATTACTCTCACACTTGATTCAAAACTCCCCACGCATTCACTCAACATTTCCCAGAATCTCTCTCTCTCCTCTACACTTCTCTCTTCTCCAGGTGCATACACGCTTACTATAACCCACTTTTCACATCCAATCTTTATTTTACTCCACATAATCCTTGAACTTATGCATTTGTAGTCCCTCTTTTCCTGCCATAGCTTATCCTTCAACATTATTGCTACTCTGAGGAGGATAGCAATGAACTCCAGGAGGATTTGGACCAATTAATCTCTTAGTCTGAAAAATGGCAGATGAAGTTCAATGTGGACAAGTGTAAGGTACTAGCCCTTGGTAATGAAAATAACCCTCGAAGCTATAATCTAAGTGAAGTAGAGCTTGATCATACAGAATGCGAAAAAGACTTGGGAGTCATGGTAAGCAGAAATCTAAAGTCAAGACAGCAGCACCTTAGTGTGCACAACAAGGCCAACAGATTACTTGGATTTATCTCAAGAAGTATAAGTAGCAGAAGTCCAAAAGTTATTTTACAGCTCTATACATCACTAGTGAGGCCTCATTTAGATTATGCTGCTCAGTTTTGGTCCCCTTACTACAGGATGGATATAGACTCATTAGAGAACATACAGAGAAGAATGACTAAAATGATTTCCTGTGTAAGGAACCTCCCGTATGAAGATAGACTTAAAGCCTTGCATCTCCACTCTGGAGAGGCGTAGAATGAGGGGAGATATCACTGAAGTGTATAAATGGATGACGGGCATAAACAAGGGAGATATTAATAAAGTACTGAGGGTGTCGAACCAGGTAAGAACCAGAAATAATGGATTTAAGTTGGATAAATTTAGATTTAGAAAGGACATAGGTAAGTACTGGTTTTCTAACAGAGTTGTAGATGCGTGGAACAGTCTTCCCAGTGGGGTGATAGAGGCTAGGACCTTGGGTAGCTTTAAGAAGAGACTGGACAAATATATGAGTGGGAGGGGCTGGGTTTGATTGGTGTCATTGGGTACGGGAGTTATTTCTTGGGTAGCTTAAGGTAGAGGTCGTTTTGATAAGGACCTGCCTCGCATGGGCCAGTAGGCCTTCTGCAGTGTTCCTCCATTCTTATGTTCTTATGTTCATCATATGACTAAGACCCATGTCAGGAAACCACTTATCCTGTTTCCTGACAAACCTTACCTAACCAAACCAACCAATGTGGAGAAAAAGCAGATACTGAAAAATGTATAACCATTATGCTATGCATAGTATAAGTGGCTTTGGCATGCTGCTCTTATCTGTATTTTTTTGTACCTCTGTATGTGTGCTCAAATTGTTAATAAATAAATAAATAAATAAATATATAAATTATTTAATATTAACTGTAATCCATAGGGGTTCATACAGCTCCTATAAAATTGAGAGAATTGGGAGGTAGCTCCAATTCTTTAGATCAACAGTCCCTTACGAGCATCAAGATACCGTTCTTGAAGAACTATGTTCAAAAGATTTTGATTAAGAAACAAGATTTGTTGAGTTTACACAAGGTGTTAAAACTGACCTGGATCCCCAGGGGTTGGTCGAGGTTTAACATGTGGTGTGGGTGGCCGTGCTATAGGACTGACAGCTGGACTAAACCGGAAGTTGGGGTTGATGACTGGTGTTGAAGGTTTGTCATATTCAAGTGCAGTGGACCGGCGGGACAAGGCAGGTCTCCTTGTAGGCTGGTTTATGGGTACCTTTCGCTCAGTTATTCCTAGGAACTGGACATCATCCTTCCAATACAAAAGAATTGTTTTAATAGCATGTCTGATATTCTATTTTATGTCAAACACGTAAAGACATTGTAGATTTTGTTTAATTAACTCTGGCTATGTCAAGGTATCTTATTAGTAAAAATTAAGATACAGTACCAGAAATATTGCTAGTATCCTAAATCTGAAGCAATGCATTGTACATCAAAATGTTTGCTGAAAGATAAACTGATCTTAAACCAAGGCATGACACACTACTGTCACTTCATGAAAGTTAATGAATGATCAACAGGATTTACACTTAGGGGAATGTGTATGTGTATGTGTATGTGTATGTGTGTGTGTGTGTGTGTGTGTGTGTGTGTGTGTGTGTGTGTGTGTGTGTGTGTGTGTGTGTGTGTGGTTGTGTGGTTGTGTGTGTGTAAAAAACATAACCAACCTTTGTAGTACTGATTTCCATACAAACAACTTATATGGAAATCAGTACTACAAACAAATGCAACTTATACTTAAGTTGCATTCGTTGGAGATCTTCATTACACACTTCAACTGATGTAGAAACTTGTATTTTCATTCATTTTTTTCTGTGACTGAGTCACATATACAATACTATCATTCAATTTTTTTTTTCAATGAACTGGCCATATCCCACCAAGGCAGGGTGACCTAAAAACTAATGAAATAAAAGTTTTTTTTTATTTAGTAGTTTATATAGTAGAAGGGGGTTATTAGCCCCTTGCTCCTGGCATTTTACTCACCTCTTACGACACTCTTGGCTTACAAAGCAAGAATTCTTTTCCACTTTCCCATGGAAATATCCTTCATTTATACATGTATTATTATCATTACCATTGTTATTATTATTATTATTTTTGTTATTTCTTTTAACATGGTGGCCATCTCCCACCGAGGTAGGGTGACCTGAAAAGGGAAACACTTTCACTATCAACCACACCATCACTGTCTTGCCAGAGGTGCACAGATACGACAGCATCAGGTTTTATTTAAGGGGTGGGAAGCTACAGTTCCTTGGATCTAGTACCTGTCACCAGCATCAAGACAGACTGTATGAATGTTGATAGAATTACCGACAATATGAAAAATAAAAGGACAGAAGTGCAACTAATGTCACATTTTGCTGTGGTAACATTTTGCTTTCCAGGAGCTTTATCAAGCCGTTAAAGCTCCTGGAGCCGTAACGGCTTGATAAAGCTCGTGGAAAGTGAAACGTTGCCACAATAAAATGTCACATTAGTTGCACTTATGTCCTTTTACTTTACAGTATCAAGACACTTTCCCTTGAAGGCAATGAACTAACAATAACTTTTACAGAAGACCACATACATCGTTGCTTATCCTGCTGGGCACGTGAGAAGATCTTGAAGCTCTGGTGCTATAATTTCTTCTGATACTGTTGTTGTTGCTGCTGCTGCTGCTTCTACTTGTATAGTCTCCATCAGTCTTGGGGTCCTCTGCTCCTCCTCTCTTGCTGTTACTTGCCTTAGAGGAGGCAGACATCTTAAATCTTAACTGTTCAATATATTCAAACAAAATTTGTATTACAATACAGTCAAAATTTCAGTGAAATATAGTAACTTTCAGTAACCTGAGGAATGCTTGTGCAAGGCCCCAATCCCCTACCACAATTATCATTATTTACTTTTATTATTACACCTACCATCCGACTTGCTACCGAGTTCGGTTCCGAAAAACCGGTCGTAAGTCGAAATGGTTGTAAGTCGAACTTTACTACTGAATATCAACAAAACATTTTTGTAATGACTTTATTTTATTGTTTTATTTTGGTATTTCATGTTTTACTTTACTTTTTATGCTGTTAGTACTGTATTTTATACTGTAAGGTTTAGGATAAGCACTGTGTACAACACAAATAGTTTATTTATTTCCCAGAAATTTGGCATAAAAACACGGTCGTAAGTCGAGTCGTCGTAAGTCGAGCAGGTTGTAAGTCGGATGGAAGGTGTATTTACTTTAATTATATTTACTCATTTTTTTTTTCCTGGAGATGGGAAGTACAGTGCCTGCACTCTGAAGGAGGGGTGTTAATGTTGCAGTTTAAAAACTGTAGTGTAAAGCACCCTTCTGGCAAGACAGTGATGGAGTGAATGATGGTGAAAGTTTTTCTTTTTCGGGCCACCCTGCCTTGGTGGGAATCGGCCAGTGTGATAATAATAAAAAAAAAAAAAAAAAAATTTTTTTCCAACAAGTCGGCTGTCTCCCACCGAGGCAGGGTGGCCCAAAAAGAAAGAAAATCCCCAAAACGAAAATACTTTCATCATCATTCAACACTTTCACCTCACTCACACATAATCACTGTTTTTGCAGAGGTGCTCAGAACACAACAGTTTAGAAGCATATACGTATAAAGATACACAACATATCCCTCCAAACTGCTAATATATTACTCATATTATTACTCTTATTATTTATATTATTATTATTATTTACTTGTATATTATTATTATTGTTATATGAAGTAAGGAGATTCAATTTATAGGAGGGTAAATGTAGCTCCAATTCCTTGAACCAAAAACCCTTTAGCATCAATGCACATCCCCCTTTGAAAGGGATCTTCCCCCATCACAAAAATATATATACCAACAAGTGTGCAATAAGATCACAGGAAACAGGCAATATCTTAATATGAAATATAACCACAGTGAAAAGTAGTAATATTCCATATACTTTCATGATTTCTTACATTATCAAGGAATAAATCACAAAATGACAACTGCACATGGAGTATTACTATTTCCATTGTGGTTATATTGCATACTGATAAGTATGTAACACTATCAATATAACACCTAAAAAAAAAAAATTAAAATAACTGATACATAGGAATATGTGAATGCATGTGAATACATAAGAATATAAGTAAATGCAAATAGGCTCTCTTAACATTTTGTATTTCCCATCATGGCACAACTCCTGTACTTTTGGGTATGAGAGCCCCATGTGCCCAAAGCTCAGGACACTAGCCCTTGGCACTCTCTCACTTCCAGGCCTGCTGTTGCACTCTAACACATTTTCCCTCTGCATAGGACCTGATTCTAGGTATCTCTACACTCTGCCTTGTGTAACCCCCATAGCCAGTAAACCACTATCTAGTCAGGCATGGCTTTATTGTATCCTGCCCAGCTCCAACATGCCAGCTACCAAACTAATAATTTCTGTATCAACGAACAAGGTGGACTGTCCATATCACTGCTACTAAAACACACCAATATATGGTTCTGTATTTCCTGAAGCTAAACCTGTGGGGGTCATTCAGCATAAGGAGTGGTAGGGGATGGAGGATCAAGCTTCCAAGTATAGCTTGGTCTCTGACTGGGTGTTGGGAAAGTAGCCACAAGTAATGTTTAGGTACTGAAGTACATTAGTACTATACACAAACATCCTGCACATGGCAGAGACGTTTTGGTCCATCTTGAACGGACCAAAATGTTGTCATAAGCTTTTCTCTCTATGTGCAGGTTGTTTATGTACTGTTTCAATCACAAAATTGTGCTTATTTGTTCACTGGCATTATACTCAACTTTGCAAAAGTACCAGTTTGAGGAAGTGCAGCAATAGTTCATGTGTAGTTGGTTGATTGATTGGTTTATTGAATTTTAAGTTTATCAACCACACAAAAGCCATTAAAGCTGCATGTCACCATACATAACTAGTCAAGGATACTTTAATCCTTGTGACAGAGATTAAAGACAAACTTCTTAAGCATATATACCCTTTCATTTATGGTAGTGTACATCATAACATACTAATACCAAAAATATATCTGCTTTGTATGCATAAGGAAAAAGGTTTTTTCCAGGCTCTCAACAAGAAGTACAAATGAAATGATTCAACAAATCATGGGGAAAAACCTATGTGCCACTAATATTTTAGAAAAACGTATAAATTCTTACATTCTTGGATGATGACGATGATTGTGCCATGTCTAGCTTGCTAGTAGACTTAGAAGTGAAGTATGACATTAATGAACACACCCCTGAGACACTCTCAGTGAATATGTTTTTGAGCTTCAAATCTGCAGTATATGACAATATGTTAGCTACATGTACATTGAAACAACTCTAAATTAGCAGAATTTAACCATTAGTCTAAATAACATAAAAAAAAAAAAATGACTTTTTTCTTTACATCAGCCATTTCTGAAGAAAGGTGAGCCAAACAATGAAAAAAATATTCACCATTACTCATTTCCTGCATGTCTACTCAAAGAGGATGGCCATCACAATGCAAAATGTAACATCCCCATCCATCCTTCATAGCACAGTCACAGCTTCACAAAATCCTGCATGCACTTTATTATCTTGGTCTTAGCTACAGTATAGTTCAACACTTTTAAATAATCAAATGGTATAAAATACCGACAGGTTGTTAGGTAAGACACATATGCAACAGTTAGGTATCTTTATTTCGAAACGTTTCGCCTACTTTGTATTACAATACAAGGTAAGTGAAGGATTCAAACTTGGCTGTGGAGATGTTACAGTCTGACATAGTACTGTACAGAACACCATCACAACCTGGTGATGCTTGGTTCTGCTAGTATGTAGACACTACATCAAATTTTCTCATGACTTCAGATAAAATTCTTTCACTCTTATTCTGAAATTTACTCGTCTTATATTTTTCCTATCTTGCTGATAAGATAGGAAAAATATAAGATGTACTAGAAGAAAGAAGAGGAAATACTGGATAATTATAAAAAAAAAGAAAAGAAAATGGTATAGGTGAAAAATAAACATCCACACAGTGTACTGTATTCTTAGCATTACAATGTTTAAATAATTTATAAATATTATAATATCATCAGAGGGCCTTCTGAATTGTGATGTCTGGACATTTCTAGCAAGACAGCTATTAAATGAGTGATGGTGAATGTTTCCTTCTTTGAGACACTCTTAATGGGAGATACCTAATGTGGTAAACAAAAAAAATTATTTACTAATACAAAATGTTGATGTCTCTAGTAATAATCAATATAAATGTCCAAGTTTTCAAATGACTTTCATTAGCTTGCTTTATTTATGCATTAACAGTAATCAATTTGTTTGTCATGTTTTTGTTATTGACTAAATTCCCATGGTCCCACTGCCTATTACAGGAATTATTTTTTTTTTTCAGCATACTGATCATTTCCCACCAAAGTGAGGTGACTCAAAAAAGAAAACCCTATGTCTTTCTATTTACATTTAGTAATTTATACAGGAGAAGGGGGTTATTATATCATAAAAGAGGCACTAAACCTTTGTTTGTCAAAGTCAATTTTAATACTGTATTTGTCAACAAATATCTTACAGGAGCGTGATATGATAGGTTCATCCCTCTCTCTATGGGGTCGACTTTTCTTCCGAGCTGGTCCCTCGTCACCGAGGTCTGAGCTGTCTTCTTCACTCTCCCTGAACAACACAAACATAATATTACTTCACTAGAAAAAGCAACATGGCTCAGGGTATGAGCTAGACATATTATATTGTATTCTATATCAAGAATATACGAACATTACACGAGGCTACTAATTATCCACCAGTTAGTTGTTCAGCACTTAACATAATCCAGTGGTCTGGCTCAGTCTGGCATCTATACGTACATAATGCTGAAAAGGAATGCGTAATAATAAAAGCCTATAAAAAGATGTGATCTTGCTATGTGGGTAAAAATCCAGAAATAACCTTCCCTCCTTTCCCCAGAGGACTGGATAACTGGAGATCTTTTCTTTCTTTCTTTCTTTTAACACACAGGCCGTATCCCACAGAGGCGGGGTGGCCCAAAAGGAAAAACGAAAGTTTCTCCTTTTACATTTAGTAATATATACAGGAGAAGGGGTTACTAGCCCCTTGCTCCCGGCATTTTAGTCGCCTCTTACAACACGCATGGCTTACGGAGGAAGAATTCTGTTCCACTTCCCCATGGAAGTAAGAGGAAATAAATAAGAACAAGAACAAGAAAGAAAATAGAAGAAAACTCAGAGGTGTGTGTATATATATGCTTGTACATGTATGTGTAGTGTGATCAAAGTGTAAGTAGAAGTAGCAAGATGTACCTGAAACCTTGAATGTTTATGAGACAGAAAAATGGACACCAGCAATCCTACCATCATGTAAAACAATTACAGGCTTTCATTTTACACTCACTTGGCAGGACGGTAGTACCTCCCTGGGTGGTTGCTGTCTACCAACCTACTACCTAGAATAACTGGAGATGTACTGACAATATTAAAATCAACATACAGGAGGCCTCACTTAAAAAGCAGGTTAAGTTCTGGGTTATAGCTACAAAGTTAAAACCACTGTAAAGTGAATCATAGCCTTTTACCACTTTCAAGATAAGATAAGCATATAAAAGCCTGATAACATATTTATGCTATTATATACATTATATTAAGTGAGCAATATAGCTAGGCCTAAAAAAATGCATATACAGTACACATATTACTTACCTTAAAATATTTTCATCCTTAGCTTATAGTGAACGGTGAATATATTTAATGTAGGAATACAATAAGAGCTGCATAGAAAAGTTCCAGGTCAAACACGATCAACAATTCACCCAGAGGCAGATTATCACAGAAGTCAGTCAACAGCAAGTGGCCTCAAACTTACACAACCACCTGTAGTAGTCTTGAAAAGAAGAATTAACAGTGCATTACACTTATGGGGATCTGCTAAACTAGGAGGATGTCGATATTATATAATACCAGCTGCTAAACCTGTAAGAATCATACAACACCTAGGGATTAGAAGGTATTCATATTTGATCCAAGGCAGGAGAGGGTAACCTCAATTTCTTAAATCAAGAGCCTTTCACTAACTGCATCTCATAACAGATAAACTGTTTAGTGCCTCCCATTACTGACTCATAACCACCTTCCTGGGTTTACTGCTGCTGCAATTATGAATATATTGTGTAGGTTTTATATCACTTAAGGTCAGTATCACAATCAAGGCAAAGCAATAAACCCATACAGATAATACAGCACCTGAGGAATGGGAAGTAATCACATCTGATCCAAGGAAGGAAAATAGCTTCAGTTTCTTGGATCAAGAGCCTTTCACAGGGATAAAGTCATCTGTCTCCCTTCACACTGGGCACTAAAAATTTGTATAGTGGAGAGTGTAATAGACCAGAGGCAGCAATAAACATTAAGAAAACATTTGCTGTTGCTAATTACTTAAATTTTACACTTGAATCTGTATGTATATACTTAATGAATGTAACGAAAAATGGTATGGAATTTAACATTACTGCACATATAAATGACAACATAAATTTCTAAGCCTATTATATATCAAGATAATGCATATGCTATCCTAATGTGACCCCTTGAAAGGTTCATATTGTGCTCCTTTGATAACTCAAACTTGTATGACTGCTACCACTAATTAGCTTTGTAAATTGTGAGTTCATTACCTTTGTAAATTGTGAGTTCATTACCTCTGTAACTTGCTCAGCTATCAAAACTTTGGAGTCCAGTCCCTGGACCAATATGTACCTCTGTAATCTTTTGACTATCGCCCACAGGATGGGTATGGGGTGCATAATAAACATATTAAACGAACTAACTAAAAACTGCTACCACTAATACTGCTATAACTACTACTACTACTACAACTACTGATGCTACTACTTAAAGTACAGTGGAGTAGGCCCATTAATACACTAATACTGCACAGCATGTCATCCTGTTTGGTATACATGACTGGAGAGGATGCCAGGCTGAAGAGTCAGCAAAAGTCAGCCAAGGGAGTCAGCAATCAGATTGTCAGTCGGCAATGAGTGACCAGTATGGATGTCAGTTAAGAGTGTGCATACCATTGGTCAGTTGCACAGGAGGAAGTGATCAGCAAGGATATAGCAGGCCAAACAAGAGGTAGTATATGTTAGGTCTAATGACACTGGAAGGGTCATACCGTTCAAATAATTTCCAGTGTACTCGTATTCCATCATTAAAGTTGTAACTGCAATTATAAATACATTTCTTTGAGCTTAACATCCTTGCAAATACTACACAAACTCCAACACCCCAGGTGTGCAACATTATCCAGTTTTAAATAACTACACCTGAAGACCCAGACACAACTCGCACATTTACTGTCCTCCAAACAATAATTTTCATTCATGTACGTAGTTCATGAGAAATGCTAACTCTGTATGGGCCAATCAACAAAAAGAAGCGACCCTCCATCCACTAATCATGAGACAGACTCAACCAAATTACTCATGACTACTCTCCATACAGATTATTATTACAATCATAACTAAGTGCTAAACCCACAAGGATCATACAGCACTGCTCTCCATACAGAATAACAGACAGACAATGTGCAACATTTGGGAAACGTTTTGCCAGCCAGTGGCTTCTTCAGTCCAATGCAGAGAAAGGTGGAAGATGAGGGGGGAGTTGGAGGTAATCAATTCCTCAGCCTGGAGTCAAATTTTGCAAAAGTGCCATTTATCAACTTGTTGGTTTTCTAAACCCTTTATTCAGAATGTTTAACGTATTACATCTACTTCAGTTATTTTGTTGCTTATAAAACAAAATATACTTCTACACTTTAATGAGTTTTCCTTACTTTTAACCCTATGACTGAATCGGCCATATACATGTATATATGTCTTACGAGCCAGTGTTTCGGTTGTATATATACTCAAAAATTCTAGCGGCATCAAATCAAGCAGGAGAAAGCTGGTAGGCCCACATGTGAGAGAATGGGTCTGTGTGGTCAGTATGCACTGTATAAAAAAAATCCTGCAGCACGCAGTGCATAATGAGAAAAAAAAAACTCCGACCATGTTTTTGGATTGAAACGCCGACTTTGAGGTGTATTTTTGTATAGTATTTATGGTTGTATTCTAGTTGAGTTTGATTAGTTTCATGATAAAAACAACCTTGAAATTGAGCTCAAAGTTGCGGAAAAGTTAGATTTTACCAATGTTCAAGAGTAAGCAAATCACACCACACGTCCAATACACGTCAACTGGTAAGTCTAATATTCTTTCACTAGTGCACTGATATTATTTATACCATTTTTACAATAATGCAGTAGTCTGCATAACAGTAAATCTTCTATTTTTTGTGTGAATAAAAAATAAAAATAGAAAGCAAGAGTAATATAAGAGGGGCCTGGAGACATGACTAATTAACAGAGGATATGTTATTTTAGTGCCAAGAATGTCTGCATTGTTTATTCTGGACCCTATTTTGAAATTGGCATCTTTTTTAATTTGCATGAAATTGGCCAAATTGCCAATTTCTGACCACTTTATTGGGTAGTTGAAATCGGTAAATGGGCGGTTTCTTGCACACAATTGATAGAAAAAATGGAGTTCTAAAGAAATAGCTACATGTTTAGTCGACTGGAACAATGGAATTGGCCGAAAATTGGGCTCAAAATCGGTGAAATCGCCAATGCGTATATATCGCCAAGATCACTAACTTCTCAGGAGCGTAATTCCGTAAGTTTTCGATCAAATTTCGTACTTTTGGTGTCATTACAACTGAGAAAAGATTCTCTATCATTTCATAAGAAAAAATAATTTTTTTTTCTCAAAACTTTTGCGACACCAGGAGACACTTCAGGATTTGGGGTTGTGACAGTCAAAGGGTTAAGACAAAAATTATATTTGACATAGGATTTCTAAGAAGATGACAGACACCCAGCCAGCCATACATACATACATACACATACGTATCTGCATTTTTTCCAAAATACCACCCAACATCTTGTCAGGAGGTCACTAGGGATGGTGGACAATAGCTAAATACATTACACAAGAGGTGAAACTGAGAGTTAGTAAAGTTACTGTACACAGTCTTTCAAATAAGGCAAGTCAGACTGATACTCTTCAAAATTTTTATGCATTGTGTTTATTTATATATGTACAGTAGTGTGAATAAACAGAAGAATGGATGTGGTCTTGAACTGTGGTCCATGCAAATAGCAGACCCAGTGCTATACCATTTAGCCATGAGTTATGGCACTGGACTTGCTACTTGAAATGACCATGGGGCGAGTCTCAATCCATTCTTCTGGTTATTCATTGAAAGTCGTTCATTACAACATAATTTTGGTTTATGTACAGCAATATATTAATCCTGTTATTAAAAGTGTAGATATTACGTAAAGTATGGAAAAAAAATCATGTGGTACAGAGCCAACCATTATAATTGACAAGGTTATTGGTAGTTATGGGTAGAGCTTCATCAAGTCTTGATAAAGTTCTGCAGAACAAAATGTAGTTTATAATAAATGTTTGCTCTGCACCAAGTGCCTTATTACCACACACTTACAAAATATTAAAAAATTATTCTTGAATCAATATAAATATACTGCACTGTACTATATAAATAAAAGGACAAATAAATATTAAATTTATGAATAGTATCAGTCGTTTCTTCTCATCTGTGTGGCCCTGTATACCGTACATACCAATAAACCAAACTAATGAACAAATTTACGTCATGTAAGAGTAAGTTGCATATACGGCATTACACTTGCCATGTGGTCTCAATATTCTGGTTACTTTTCTGTCTCCAATTCTTGTTTCTCATTACATCATGATTCTTCATATCTAACAAAGTTTCATAGACTCTCAAAAATACATTACCTGGAACAGAAGGGAAGCTAATGTTAAGGAAGAAGTAAACTTTGCTTCAAGGGCATGAAGGTCACTAACTGCATTATAAAACATCCCAATCTTTACTACTTAAGGATGCGACTACATTTCTTCACTTTCAATTTTACAATCCTAATATTATTACTAATTATTAGAACTATCTGCAGGACTAAAAGGCTTGCAGCCCTTTAAAACACCTATTTACATGTAGTCAAAAGTCTCTGACAGCTTCAACTGTCTTGCAGTTACAACAGATTAATTTACCTGTAATAGCATTTTTGAGGTGTTGCTCATCCAGTCAACTAATATATTAATATTTGCCTCTGAATAAAAAAACTGACTTACATACAGTACATAAATATGCAAATACACTATATATACAGTATGGATAACACAAGGTTGTGTGATTGCAGAAATCCTTATGAAGCACATTGTGAGCTGACAATCTTTTCAACATTTTCAGGAAAGCTCAGCAAAGTGGTTTGTGTCAAACTTAAATTATTTCCTGGTTAAATACAGAGCAAATATGAGCTCATTAGCTCTGAATGTCATCAAATGAGGTGCAGCCTGAATTCCTATCTATGATAGACCCTACAGTGTAACCCACTGACTGGTGTGATGTGGCCATAGCACTAAATTCATAGTGGTAATATTGCCTGGGGAATGGGAGGTAATCAGGTTCAATCCAAGGAAGGGAATCGTAGCTCCAATTCCTTGGATTAATAGCCCTTCACCTACATCAAACCACCCCCTTCAAGGTATTTGTTCTAGGTATATATTATTATTAAATGGAATGAAGCATGTTTTAGTTAATGTTATCAGTGTTGCACATCTCACTAAGGGAATGCAATGTTTGGGGATGAAATATGACGAGATACTGACACAATGGTATGGAAATTTATATACAATTATAAGGAACCTTTAATGATGATACTCTGACCAAACATTGAGTATTCAAACCATACCACGGGCGGGATTTGAACCCGTGGTCAGAGAGTCTCAAAACTCCAGACCGTCGCGTTAGCCACTGGATCTTATTGCCACGAATCTTATTGTGGCTAGCTGGTCTAGTGGCTAACGCAACGGTCTAGAGTTTTGAGACTCTCTGACTGCGGGTTCAAATCCCGCCCGTGGTATGGTTTGTTTGCAAACGTGTCATTACGATTTCGTGAGTCATTGAGTATTCAAGCCTACTGTGAGGGTGAATTTTTTACTTTTTAATGGGGGAGGGGAGATCACTAAAACCGTAGGTAATTTAGCACCAGGGATAGAGGAATTCAAGTTTAAGCCAAGAAAGGGAAGGATAAATCTAGTTTCTTCAACCAACAGCCCCTTACTGACATCAAGACCCCTTCCTCAAGGATATGAAAAAAGATTAGCTTTTGTTAGGATTTTAAACCCATAGGGTTAGCTACCTAGAATAACCCAAGAAAGTAGGTGCATCATCGGGGACTGTCTGTCTTATTTCCACTGTGGTCCTCAATCTTGTCCCCCCAGGATGCAACCCACACCAGCTGACTAAAACCCAGGTACCTACTTGCTTGCTAGGTGAACAGGACAACAGGTGTAAGGAAACACGCCCAATGTTTTCACCCTTGCCGGGGATCAAACCACGGACACTCAGCGTATGAAGCAAGAGAGTAGCCTACCAGGCCATGGGACACCTATGTTGTAGTTTTGAACTGTAGTCTCAGCACACCTTTGGCTAGACGGTGATGGAACGAGTGATGACGAAAGTGTTTCTTTCTCAGGTGATTCTGCCTCAGTGAGAGATGGCCAGTGTTAAAAAAAATAACCGCACGAACTGTTGCGTAAAGAAATGTCTGCCTAGTGTTTTGTGACGACCACGTGTGTTGCTGCCGGCTCTCACAAAGATCAGCCTGGTGTGATTCTTGGCTGCCAGAGGGGGCGTTGACCCCCGGAACTCTCTCCAGGTAAATTCCAGGTAAACAAAAATGATCTGGATCATTGTCTTAACCTGCCAAAACAACTCATCTCAAACATTAAGAGAAATAAATAAGTATTTATGTACAATAACACAATTTTAGAGGATTACAATTGCCTTGTAAAATGCCTGTAAATTATCTAGATTATTATTTTAATCATAGAGGAGCGCTAAACCCATAGGATTATACAGCGCATGTCGGGGGGATGGAAGGTATTCAGGGTTAATTCAGAGAACTGGAGCACAGATCCAGTTCCCTGGATCAAGAGCCCCTGACCAGCATCAAGGAACCTTCCTTGAGGGTCGGTAATTAATGAGATCTCTGCTACTTACTCTTCCAGTGAACGTTTACGAGGTTGTCTCCTCGAGGTATTATCCCCGATGATATATTTCAACCCCGAAGCTAACGTAGAGAGCATTTATATTTATATTACAGTCTTGCTGAGGAGAGAAGCAGCTTGCCCACAGACCTTAATAACTTCCACTAAATATTAATCTCGGCCGCCATGTAAGCCAGGATGTAAACACTCACACACATCTGATGTATATTATATAATTCTTATTAAATATTTTACTAATGAAACATGTGTTTTTTATATATTTTCCTCTCATATTAGAAAGGTAATGATTGTTTTGTTATAAGAGTCGGGATAATAAATAGATTAAACTATTAAAATGTTGATTATATATAGCAATAGCTGACTGATAACGAACTTACAAATATTTATTTTTTTCGTTATTAAATATTTTACCCATGAAGCAAGTGCTTTATATATATTTTCCTGTCATATGAAAACAGATAATTATTTTTTTGTTATAAGAGTTGGGATAATAAATAGGCTAAACTAATAAAATGTTGGTTATATATAAAGACCCGGGCCGGGAGAATACCGGCGAATAAAAAAAAAAATATATATATATAAGAATAGCTGACTGATAACGAACTTACAGATGTTTATTTTTTATTATATGATTTTGGATAGTAAATACAGTAAAATAATTAAATAACGGTGATATGTTTTAATAAATTACTGATATTGCACCTTTATTTTATAAGTTTAGATTTGTGCTTCTGTGCATTCTGTGGCTCGTACGTTGGTTTGCGTGCAGCCAGCAGCAACAGCCTGGTTGATCAGGCTCTGATCCACCAGGAGGCCTGGTCACAGACCGGGCCGCGGGAGCGTTGACCCCCGGAACTCTCTCCAAGTAAACTCTCCAGGTATACATATTTCCACAACTGATTTTTCACCTTCATACATTGTTATAAATTACTTTATCACGATTTTCCTCTTCTTTCTAATTTTCTTAATTGTTACGAAAATAATTTATGAAGACAGAGTAAGTTTTTATTCAGGTACAGGTACACATAAGTACAGTTACATAGATTGTCATGCATAGCAGACAGTCTATGTAACTATATTTATGTGTGGGTTACCCTCGGTAATCTACACATATACTGCTATGTATCATAATCTATGTAAGTATATTTATGTGTGGGTTACCCTAGGTAATCTACACATATACTGCTATGTATCATAATCTATGTAACTGATACTATATATGTGTAACTGTATATATGTGTACCCAATGGAAATAAGTCACTCTGTCTGACTTTTTTGTGTTATCCCAGGTTCTCTACACATATGCTGCTATGTATGATAATTAGTTAGTTAAAGATTCGCCGATATTCTCCCGGCCCGGGCCTTTTCCAAGTGGTGGCCCGGCCTTGGCTCCCTCTTTAGGGAGTGTCTGAGACCTAAGTCTCCCATGGGAGGAGACACAAGTACCTCCTCATCTTTGGGACCAACTGTCCCTAGGCCTAGCCACAAGCTAGGCCTCTCTGGTCTGCCATCCCCGCCCCAAGGGGGCAAATGGGAATGACAGTCTTATGAGCTAAACGCTCGGGCTCAGGCACCTACCCTACCCTAGAAGGGTTAGGCATGGTATCGATGTATGATAATTCTATGTAACTGTATTTGTGTATACCTGAATAAACTTACTTACTAACTTCATCTTCGTTAATTATTTTCATAATAATTTACTACGTTATAATATTTCTCACCCCATTCTTCCAAAACTCAAATATTTCTGTGATTTAATCTATTAAAATAAATAATGATTTTGTAGGTTTCGTTAGTTTTAATAACCAAAAATGCTAATGGATAAATAATATATATAGCAGTAGCTGCAAGTTAATGTATCCGACATATATTTTCTATAGCTTTATTATATATTGTCGTACATAATACGAAATATTTTTCCATAGTTTAATCTACCAGAAAAAATGATGATTTTTACTAAGTTTCGTGAATATTATTAGTTGAAAATATTATTGCATGAATGATATATATAGCAGTAGCTGCAAGTTGACGCATCTGACATATATATTTTATGATTTTATTAAATATTATCGTACTTAATACGAAATACTTTTCATAGTTTAGTCTACTAAAATAAATAATTATTTTTTTTTAGGTTGTGTAACTTAAATAGTTAAAGATATTAATGGATGAATGATATCTAGCAAGAACTGCGAGCGGGAAAGATGGTGAGGATGTGGGGAGGTTGCTGATGATGTCTTTATTACTCTCCAGGAGCCACCAGCGCTTCCTTACCGATCCTTCACTACATCACTCCTCAAGATAACATCCTCCACCATCTGTAGCGTGAATATCTCCTCCCAATTACTTCAGGTAAGCCACAATAGACGAGTTTTATGTCGGTGAAGTTTGAACTCTGACCTGGAAGGTTCAACGGGTGGAAATAAATCATTCATTTTTTTAGTTTTTTTTAGATAATTTACATATTATTATTATTATTATTATTATTATTATTATTATTATTATTATTATTATTATTATTATTATTATTATGTAAGATATTTGTGGCCATTGATGGTTATGTAACCGTAAATAAATTTACGGTAATTTTTTTTAGTTAGAAAAAAGCTGGTGTATATACACAGGTGTATGTCTGAGTGTATATACAGTGTATGTCTGAGTGTATATACAGTGTATGTCTGAGTGTATATACAGTGTATGTGAGTGTATATAGTGTATGTCTGAGTGTATATACAGTGTATGTCGGTGTATATACAGTGTATGTCTGAGTGTATATACAGTGTATGTCTGAGTGTATATACAGTGTATGTCTGAGTGTATATACAGTGTATGTCGGTGTATATACAGTGTATGTCTGAGTGTATATACAGTGTATGTCTGAGTGTATTACAGTATGTCTGAGTGTATATACAGTGTATGTCTGAGTGTATATACAGTGTATGTCTGAGTGTATATACAGTGTATGTCTGAGTGTATATACAGTGTATGTCTGAGTGTATATACAGTATGTCTGAGTGTATATACAGTGTATGTCTGAGTGTATATACAGTGTATGTCTGGGTGTATATACAGTGTATATCTGAGTGTATATACAGTGTATGTCTGAGTGTATATACAGTGTATGTCTGAGTGTATATACAGTATGTCTGAGTGTATATACAGTGTATGTCTGAGTGTATATACAGTGTATGTATGAGTGTATATACAGTGTATGTCTGAGTGTATATACAGTTTATGTCTGGGTGTATATGCAGTGTATGTCTGAGTGTATATACAATGTATGTCTGAGTGTATATACAGTGTATGTCTGAGTGTATATACAGTGTATGAGTGTATATACAGTATGTCTGAGTGTATATACAGTGTATGTTTGAGTGTATATACAGTGTATGTCTGAGTGTATATACAGTGTATGTCTGGGTGTATATACAGTGTATGTCTGAGTGTATATACAGTGTATGTCTGAGTGTATATACAGTGTATGTCTGGGTGTATATACAGTGTATGTCTGAGTGTATATACAGTGTATGTCTGAGTGTATATAGTGTATGTCTGGGTGTATATACAGTGTATGCTTGAGTGTATATACAGTGTATGAGTGTATATACAGTGTATGTCTGAGTGTATATACAGTGTATGTCTGAGTGTATATACAGTGTATGTCTGAGTGTATATACAGTGTATGTCTGAGTGTATATACAGTGTATGTCTGAGTGTATATACAGTGTATGTCTGAGTGTATATACAGTGTATGTCGGTGTATATACAGTGTATGTCTGAGTGTATATACAGTGTATGTCTGAGTGTATTACAGTATGTCTGAGTGTATATACAGTGTATGTCTGAGTGTATATACAGTGTATGTCTGAGTGTATATACAGTGTATGTCTGGGTGTTTATACAGTGTATGTCTGAGTGTATATACAGTGTATGTCTGAGTGTATATACAGTGTATGTCTGGGTGTATATACAGTGTATGTCTGAGTGTATATACAGTGTATGTCTGAGTGTATATACAGTGTATGTCTGAGTGTATATACAGTATGTCTGAGTGTATATACAGTGTATGTCTGAGTGTATATACAGTGTATGTCTGGGTGTATATACAGTGTATATCTGAGTGTATATACAGTGTATGTCTGAGTGTATATACAGTGTATGTCTGAGTGTATATACAGTATGTCTGAGTGTATATACAGTGTATGTCTGAGTGTATATACAGTGTATGTATGAGTGTATATACAGTGTATGTCTGAGTGTATATACAGTTTATGTCTGGGTGTATATGCAGTGTATGTCTGAGTGTATATACAATGTATGTCTGAGTGTATATACAGTGTATGTCTGAGTGTATATACAGTGTATGAGTGTATATACAGTATGTCTGAGTGTATATACAGTGTATGTTTGAGTGTATATACAGTGTATGTCTGAGTGTATATACAGTGTATGTCTGGGTGTATATACAGTGTATGTCTGAGTGTATATACAGTGTATGTCTGAGTGTATATACAGTGTATGTCTGGGTGTATATACAGTGTATGTCTGAGTGTATATACAGTGTATGTCTGAGTGTATATAGTGTATGTCTGGGTGTATATACAGTGTATGCTTGAGTGTATATACAGTGTATGAGTGTATATACAGTGTATGTCTGAGTGTATATACAGTGTATGTCTGAGTGTATATACAGTGTATGTCTGAGTGTATATACAGTGTATGTCTGAGTGTATATACAGTGTATGTCTGGGTGTATATAGTGTATGTCTGAGTGTATATACAGTGTATGTCTGAGTGTATATACAGTGTATGTCTGAGTGTATATACAGTGTATGTCTGAGTGTATATACAGTGTATGTCTGGGTGTATATACAGTGTATGTCTGAGTGTATATACAGTGTATGTCTGAGTGTATATACAGTGTATGTCTGGGTGTATATACAGTGTATGTCTGAGTGTATATACAGTATATGTCTGAGTGTATATACAGTGTATGTCTGAGTGTATATACAGTATGTCTGAGTGTATATACAGTGTATGTCTGAGTGTATATACAGTGTATGTCGGTGTATATACAGTATGTCTGAGTGTATATACAGTGTATGTCTGAGTGTATATACAGTGTATGTCTGAGTGTATATACAGTGTATGTCTGAGTGTATATACAGTGTATGTCTGAGTGTATATACAGTGTATGTCTGGGTGTATATACAGTGTATGTCTGGGTGTATATACAGTGTATGTCTGGGTGTATATACAGTGTATGTCTGGGTGTATATACAGTATGTCTGGGTGTATATACATTGTATGTCTGGGTGTATATACAGTGTATGTCTGGGTGTATATACAGTGTCTGAGTGTATATACAGTGTATGTCTGGGTGTATATACAGTATGTCTGGGTATATATACAGTGTATGCCTGAGTGTATATACAGTATGTCTGGGTGTATATACAGTGTATGTCTGGGTGTATATACAGTGTATGTCTGGGTGTATATACAGTGTATGTCTGAGTGTATATACAGTGTATGTCTGAGTGTATATACAGTGTATGTCTGAGTGTATATACAGTGTATGTCGGTGTATATACAGTGTATGTCTGAGTGTATATACAGTGTATGTCTGAGTGTATTACAGTATGTCTGAGTGTATATACAGTGTATGTCTGAGTGTATATACAGTGTATGTCTGAGTGTATATACAGTGTATGTCTGGGTGTTTATACAGTGTATGTCTGAGTGTATATACAGTGTATGTCTGAGTGTATATACAGTGTATGTCTGGGTGTATATACAGTGTATGTCTGAGTGTATATACAGTGTATGTCTGAGTGTATATACAGTGTATGTCTGAGTGTATATACAGTATGTCTGAGTGTATATACAGTGTATGTCTGAGTGTATATACAGTGTATGTCTGGGTGTATATACAGTGTATATCTGAGTGTATATACAGTGTATGTCTGAGTGTATATACAGTGTATGTCTGAGTGTATATACAGTATGTCTGAGTGTATATACAGTGTATGTCTGAGTGTATATACAGTGTATGTATGAGTGTATATACAGTGTATGTCTGAGTGTATATACAGTTTATGTCTGGGTGTATATGCAGTGTATGTCTGAGTGTATATACAATGTATGTCTGAGTGTATATACAGTGTATGTCTGAGTGTATATACAGTGTATGAGTGTATATACAGTATGTCTGAGTGTATATACAGTGTATGTTTGAGTGTATATACAGTGTATGTCTGAGTGTATATACAGTGTATGTCTGGGTGTATATACAGTGTATGTCTGAGTGTATATACAGTGTATGTCTGAGTGTATATACAGTGTATGTCTGGGTGTATATACAGTGTATGTCTGAGTGTATATACAGTGTATGTCTGAGTGTATATAGTGTATGTCTGGGTGTATATACAGTGTATGCTTGAGTGTATATACAGTGTATGAGTGTATATACAGTGTATGTCTGAGTGTATATACAGTGTATGTCTGAGTGTATATACAGTGTATGTCTGAGTGTATATACAGTGTATGTCTGAGTGTATATACAGTGTATGTCTGAGTGTATATACAGTGTATGTCTGGGTGTATATAGTGTATGTCTGAGTGTATATACAGTGTATGTCTGAGTGTATATACAGTGTATGTCTGAGTGTATATACAGTGTATGTCTGAGTGTATATACAGTGTATGT